>NW_027138971.1:0-25000 GCF_035084215.1 Heptranchias perlo | reverse complement strand
GAGATGGAGGGGGAGATCAAGAGAGAAATATGGGGGGAGATAGAGATGGGGGGAGAGGGAGAGAGATGGGGGGGAGAGAGAGATATAGGGGGAGATAGAGAGAGAGATATCGGGGAGAGAGAGAGATGGAGGCGGAGATCAAGAGAGAAATATGGGGGGAGATAGAGATGGGGGGAAAGGGAGAGAGATGGGGGGGAGAGAGATATATAGGGGGAGATAGAGAGAGAGATAGGGGGAGAGAGAGAGAGATAGGGGGAGAGAGAGAGAGATATAGGGGGAGATAGAGAGAGAGATATGGGGAGAGAGAGAGAGATAGGGGGAGAGAGAGAGAGATATAGGGGGAGATAGAGAGATAGAGGGGGAGATAGAGAGAGAAATATGGGGGGAGATAGAGATGGGGGGAGAGAGAGAGAGATATAGGGGGAGAGAGAGAGAGATAGGGGGAGAGAGAGAGAGATGGGGGAGAGAGAGAGATGGGGGGAGAGAGAGAGAGGGGGGAGAGAGAGAGATCTCGGGGGAGATAGAAAATACCAAAATGGATGCAAGAGGCGAGGACTCGAGTTGCGCAACAGCAAATAGTTTGTCCTCACAGAGGCGGAGGAGGCTCTGGAGATCAGAGAATGATCGAAGGACAGCAGCACATTTGCGAGGTGCTGGAACAGGTGCCACGCGCACTCTCCACAATCGGGCAGAGGATGGAGGAGTCCAACTCCTGCATGAGTGGAATGGTGGCACAGGTACAGGAGAGCATTTCTGAGATAGTGTCACAGGGACTTGAGGGCATCTCTGAGATACTGTCACAGGGACTTGAGGGCATCTCTGAGATACTGTCACAGGGACATGAGGGAATCTCTGAGATACTGTCACAGGGACGTGAGGGAATCTCTGAGATACTGTCACAGGGACAGGAGGGAATCTCTGAGATAGTGTCACAGGGACATGAGGGAATCTCTGAGATAGTGTCACAGGGACGTGAGGGAATCTCTGAGATACTGTCACAGGGACAGGAGGGAATCTCTGAGATACTGTCACAGGGACATGAGGGAATCTCTGAGATAGTGTCACAGGGACATGAGGGAATCTCTGAGATAGTGTCACAGGGACGTGAGGGAATCTCTGAGATACTGTCACAGGGACAGGAGGGAATCTCTGAGATACTGTCACAGGGACATGAGGGAATCTCTGAGATACTGTCACAGGGACAGGAGGGAATCTCTGAGATACTGTCACAGGGACATGGGGGCATCTCTGAGATACTGTCACAGGGACGTGAGGGAATCTCTGAGATACTGTCACAGGGACAGGAGGGAATCTCTGAGATAGTGTCACAGGGACAGGAGGGAATCTCTGAGATAGTGTCACAGGGACGTGAGGGAATCTCTGAGATAGTGTCACAGGGACAGGAGGGCATCTCTGAGATAGTGTCGTGGGTAAATGCCAGAATGTCTGCGATGGAGGGAAGACTAGCCTCCATTGAGCTTCAAGCACGGCTCACAAATGAGTCCATTCAGGCCCTGACAACGGCCGTTCGGACTCAGGGTGAGCAACATTCTGCCGCCTTAAACAGGCTGACAGATACACTAGCACTGACCTTACAAGGCTTCACACATATCCTCCAAACTGTCGTCCAGCAGAGCGGTAGGAGTGATGTGGGCCTGACCCAGGAGAGCGATGATGGCGAAAGGGGACATGGAAGTGGGGACGCCACTCAAGGTTCTCCCATGTCTCACCCGTTGCCCCCCCTCTCAACCAGTACCAACAATGCTGCCTCCTCTCCAGGTGGCCGCTTCTGCCCCTGCACAGGTGCAGGTGGAGCAGTCTTTGGAGGGGCCCTCACGGGCACCAAAACCCAGAGGACGTCGGCTCAAAGCATCTAATCGGTCAGGGCATGAACAAGAGCAACCTGCCACTACCTCTGCTGCAGCCACAGGGGAAGCACCATGTCGGAGTAGAAGGAAGAGAAAGGCAAAAGATTTGTGATCACGAAGGGGATGCACAAGGGTGTTTGACGGTTGGTCATGTTTTTTATTTATATTTGATTTTTGTTAAACTCACATTAAATATTATCATTCTCTCACCACTACTGCCACGTCTTGGCCATTCTTGACTGGCTTGTGTAATAAGGCCCTTTCATGAGATTCACCATGAACACCCACACTTGATGCCACCCATTGGATCTCTCTACAGTGAGTGTATGTGTAGTTGCAGGACTGTTTTGTGCAGGGAATGGGAGGGCTGGTGTGGGCGCTGCTCTATCCAGGTGGTGTGAGGACTGGATTCTTCACACTGTCCGATGTTAGGAGAACTGTTCAGATATCAGTGACTCCCTGGCCTCACAAGCAGCCAGGTGAGCCGCTATTCTGCCCATGGGTTTCTCCTGCTCCTCCTCCTCCTCCTTGTCCACCTCCTCCTTCTCCTCCACGTCCGCCTCCTCATCCGCCTCCTCCTCCTCATTCGCCTCCTCCTCCTCCTCCTCCACGTCCGCCTCCTCATCCGCCTCCTCCTCCTCATCCGCCTCCTCCTCCTCCTCCTCCTCATCCGCCTCATCCGCCTCCTCCTCCTCCTCCTCAATTTGGGTGGCAGATGTGGATGGGGCCTCCTCAAGCAGCCCCCCTCTCTATTGTGCAGCACGACTATAATGCGTCCCACTCTGTCTGGCAGGTATTGAAGTGCTCCCCCAGAACGATCAAGGCACCTGAAGTGCATCTTGAGCAGCCCTATAATATGCTCAATTGTAGACCTGGTAGCGATGTGGCTGTCGTTATATCGACGCTGTTGCTCAGTTGTGGGGTTCCTCAGAGGTGTCATGAGCCACTTGCGCAGGGAGTATCCCCTGTCCCCGAGGAGCCAGCCCTTGCGGGTGTTTGGTGCATGGAAGAGGGGCAGGATGTTGGATTCCCAGAGGATGAAGGAATCATGGCAGCTGCCAGGGTATCTGGCGCACACATAAAGGAATCTCTGGCGGTGGTCACAAACGAGCTGAGTGTTGATGGAGTGATATCCCTTCCTGTTGATGAACAGTCCTGGCTCGTGTGGAGGTGCTCGGATTGCTATATGGGTGCAATCGATTACACCCTGCACCCGTGGGAAGCCAGACACAGCGTGGAATCCCACTGCCCTCTCCGTCTGGCTGAGGTGGTCCATGGGGAAGTTGACGTAGTGCGAGGCCCTGCGAAAGAAGCCGTCGGTGACCTGCCTTATGCACTTGTGTGCAGACGACTGAGAGACCCTGGCGATGTCCCCGGTGGTACCCTGGAATGATCCGGAGGTGAAGAAGTTGAGGGCAGTGGTGACTTTGACAGCGACAGGTAAGGAAAAGCCGCTCGGCCCAGTCGGGAGCAGCTCGGCATGAAGGAGGCTGCAGATGTCCACGACTACCTGGCGACTGACTCTGAGCCTCCATATACACTGCTCCTCAGAGAGGTCCAGGAAGCTGAGGCTCGGTCTGTAGACCCTGGGGCGAGGGTAGTGCCTCCTGCGACATCGCTCTCTCTGTGGTTGCCCTCCGTGCTCTTGTGCAGGTGCCTGTAGTGCAGCACTGTGTTGTGGAGCTCCACGTGGCGGAGGTGGACGCCATGCCTGGCGAGGCTGGTGATGTTGCTCGTCCTCGGATGAAGTGATGAATGCAGCCATGGCGACCCCCCATCCTGATGGTGTGAGTTTGAGGGGGGCCGCAAAGTAGGTCAATATATGTAAACAGAACAATTCTGAGTGTAAACCAAGAATTTTCAGTCTAAACACAAAGATCTCCCGGCCAAAAGTCTGTCTGAGACACCTGAGTGCCCGGCTGCAATAACTCGCCTTTTATCCCCATCTGTCAAACAGGGATTTAAATGTCCAGCCGGCTGCAACCCGTCTCCTTCACCATGGAGGGGGAAATATTCAATCAGGGTCCGTTCTGGGCGATGTTAGCGAGATGCACTAACACCCCTCGCCCGATGGACCCTGGGCAGGCAAGACGCAAGTTTGGACCCAAGGGAGCACTGACCTGCATTTGGCGTTCCATTCCAGCAATTCACACTTTCCACCACCAGAGGGAGCTCCATCTCTTAAAGGGAGGATGTTTCTTAGAAATCTCTTAAAGGTAACTGGTACCTGGTATTTGCTGAAAATAACAGTCTACTGTCTGCATGGAGTCTGAACAGAGATCAGACATCGCACATGTAAAACACAGATGAAGATCCCATCCCTATGTTTACACACTGATGAGTTATGTTAAAACATTGAATAAAGGTTGCGCACTACTAAATCCCACATCCTCCAATCTGCACACCAGACCTCACCAATCTGCCGATCTGAGTTTGTACCAGGCCTGTGAGACCGCATGCACCAAGGTTCACTGCTGATGCACGAGAGACCTTGGGTGCAGGAGGTGGACAGAAGGAGGGGCATCCCATATCCCCGGGGGGCAAGTGGCCCTCCAGACATATACCCAAAAGGCAGTGGGAGGCAGCGGGGGACGAAGTCAGTGCCAGGCTCACAGCATCATGAACATGGATGCAGTGCAGGAAGAAGTTCAATGCTTTGACATGAGTGGTCAAGGTGAGTGAGGTCAACTGTCAAGTGGTGTCTCCTACCAACTGCACCACACACTACACCCCCATCACCCACACACCAATAAACTCTTTCCATCAGTACTCAACTCTTCCAATCAGATGCTTCCTCTCACCCTCACACATTACCACTGTTTCAAGCCGCCCACCCACAACTCACAGGCCCCACACACTGGCAGCTATTCAACCATGACAGGCACATCACCCAGACACACGTCCCGCTTTCTTGCAGGAGAAGGTGGTGCATATCAAGAGGCAGCAAGTGGCCGTGGCATTTAGCCCCTCGAGCCTGTTCCACCATTCAGTGAGATCATGGTGGACCTGTGACCTAACTCCATATACCCGCCTTAGCCCCATATCCCTCAATACCCTTGGTCCACAGAAATCTATCAATCTCAGATTTAACTTTCACAATTGAGCTCGCATCAACTGCCGTCTGTAGAACAGCGTTCCAAACATCTCCCACCCTTTGAGTGTAGAAGCATTTCCTAACTTCACTCCTGCACGTCCTGGCTCTAAATGTTAGGCTCTGTCCCCGTGTCCTAGTATTGAAGTCTAGGAGACCTCCAAAAACAGTTACAAATGTCTCGGCAGCCAGAGGCAATAATCCAGCCACTAACCTGTAAATCCTGCCTGGCCCCTTTAAATAGCGCTGGTGGGGGGTCCTCCAGACACTCTAAGACACGTTCAGATGGTCGGGGTTAAGACTGTGCGTTGAGTTGAGCGTTAAATCCCAAAATGGTGTCTATCACTTTAAATCAGCGTTGTACACTGATTGAAGCCATTTTCTCCCCACTTTACATGATTCCAGCGTCCGTTATCTGCGCCTGCGCTAACTCCTATACCAAGATGGCGTCTGGCGCACGTCACGTAGGAAACGTGTGTGCGCATCCAAGACGCCATCTTGGATGTCGGAGAGGCCGCGTAGCGTCGAAACAACGGGCGTTACACGGCCCAATTTAACGCCCGGAGTGTTTACCACAGGACGGGGAACACACTGAGGCTGAATGAAAATCAGTCTCTCCTGCCTCAATCACCATGAAATTAACGACTTAAACTATCGAAATAACTCTGTTAATCATCATCCCGCCAGCTTTAATTGCCGGTGGGACTTCCGCACTCAGGACGCACTGGCACAGACCCGTCAGTGGGGAACCCGGAAATCGGCGGGTTGGCGCCGGGCTACGAACCAGCTCGGGGTTTCCCCAATTTTCAGAGCCCCCAACACACCCGCACTTCAGCTTGAAAATCGAGCCCTTTGTGTCCTCCTCACAGCTTACTTTCCCACCGAGCTTTGTATCGTCAGCAAACTTGGATACATTACACTCGGTCCCTTCATCTAAATCATTAATATAGATTGTAAATAGCTGAGGCCCAAGCACTGATCCCTGTGGCACCCCACTAGTTACAGCCTGTCAACCTGAGAATCACCCGTTTATTCCTAATCTCTGTTTTCTGTCCGTTAACCAATCCTCTATCCATGATAGATAGAGAGAGGGATATAGCTAGAGAGTGGGATATAGATAAAGATTGGGAGATAAAGAGGTAGAGAGAGAGGGAGAGAGAGAGAGGGAGAGAGAGAGAGAGAGGGAGATAGAGGGATGGAGATATAGAGGGAGTGGGAGAGGGAGATAGAGAGGGAGGGAGATAGAGAGAGTGGGAGATGGAGAAATAGAGACAGGGAGAGGGAGATAGAGAGGAAGGGAGATAGAGAGAAAGAGAAGGAGGGAGATAGAGAGAGAGAGGGAGCTGGAGAGATAGGTGAATGGAAGCAGAGAGAAATGGAGATAGAGAGAAGGAGATAGATAGAGAGACAGAGGGAGATAGAGGGAGTTAGAGAGAGGGAGATAGAGGGAGTTAGAGAGAGGGAGATAGAGGGAGTTAGAGAGAGGGAGATAGAGGGAGTTAGAGAGAGGGAAATAGAGGGAGTTAGAGAGAGATAGAGAGACAGAGGGAGTTGGAGAGAGGGAGATAGAGGGAGTTGGAGAGAGGGAGATAGAGGGAGTTAGAGAGAGGGAGATAGAGGGAGTTGGAGAGAGGGAGATAGAGGGAGTTAGAGAGAGGGAGACAGAGGGAGTTAGAGAGAGGGAGATAGAGGGAGTTAGAGAGAGGGAGATAGAGGGAGTTAGAGAGAGGGAAATAGAGGGAGTTAGAGAGAGGGAGACAGAGGGAGTTAGAGAGAGGGAGACAGAGGGAGTTGGAGAGAGGGAGCTAGAGGGAGTTAGAGAGAGGGAGCTAGATGGAGTTAGAGAGAGGGAGATAGAGGGAGTTAGAGAGAGGGAAATAGAGGGAGTTAGAGAGAGGGAGATAGATAGAGAGACAGAGGGAGTTAGAGAGAGGGAGATAGAGGGAGTTAGAGAGAGGGAGAGAGAGGGAGTTAGAGAGAGGGAGATAGAGGGAGTTAGAGAGAGGGAGATAGAGGGAGTTAGAGAGAGGGAGTTAGAGAGAGGGAGATAGAGGGAGTTAGAGAGAGGGAGTTAGAGAGAGGGAGATAGAGGGAGTTAGAGAGAGGGAGTTAGAGAGAGGGAGATAGAGGGAGTTAGAGAGAGGGAGTTAGAGAGAGGGAGATAGAGGGAGTTGGAGAGAGGGAGATAGAGGGAGTTAGAGAGAGGGAGATAGAGGGAGTTAGAGAGAGGGAAATAGAGGGAGTTAGAGAGAGGGAGATAGATAGAGAGACAGAGGGAGTTGGAGAGAGGGAGATAGAGGGAGTTGGAGAGAGGGAGATAGAGGGAGTTAGAGAGAGGGAGATAGAGGGAGTTAGAGAGAGGGAGATAGAGGGAGTTAGAGAGAGGGAAATAGAGGGAGTTAGAGAGAGGGAGATAGAGGGCGTTAGAGAGAGGGAAATAGAGGGAGTTAGAGAGAGGGAAATAGAGGGAGTTAGAGAGAGGGAGATAGAGGGAGATAGAGAGAGGGAGATAGAGGGAGTTAGAGAGAGGGAGATAGAGGGAGTTAGAGAGAGGGAGATAGAGGGCGTTAGAGAGAGGGAGATAGAGGGAGATAGAGAGAGGGAGATAGAGGGAGTTAGAGAGAGGGAGATAGAGGGAGTTAGAGAGAGGGAGATAGAGGGCGTTAGAGAGGGAGATAGAGGGAGATAGAGGGCGTTAGAGAGAGGGAAATAGAGGGAGTTAGAGAGAGGGAGATAGAGAGAGAGATAGATAGAGAGAGTGGGGAAACAGAGCGAGAGGGAGGTAAAGATAGAGAGAGAGGGTGAGAAGCTCGGAACTGTGGAGGAGCAGAGAGATTTCAGGGTCCAAGTACAGAAATCACTAAAAGACAGTGGACTGAAACAAAAAATAATTGACAAGGCGAATGGAATGTCAGCGTTTATCTCACGGGGTGGGAATACAAAGAGGTGAAGTTATGTTCCCGTTATAGAAACTCTGGTTAGACTCCAGGGCCGAGGGCTGATCTGATCGAGGTGTTTAAAATGATGAAAGGATTCGATAGGGTAGAGACAGAGAAATTATTTCCTCTGGTGGGATAATCTGAGTACACATCCCGCCAATCAGAGTACACATCCCGCCAATCGGAGTACACAACCCCCCAATCAGAGTACACATCCCGCCAATCAGAGTACACAACCCCCAATCAGAGTACACACCCCGCCAATCAGAGTACACAACCCCCCAATCAGAGTACACATCCCGCCAATCAGAGTACACATCCCGCCAATCAGAGTACACATCCCGCCAATCAGAGTACACATCCCGCCAATCAGAGTACACACACCCCCAATCAGAGTACACACCCCGCCAATCAGAGTACACACACCCCCAATCAGAGTACACACCCCGCCAATCAGAGTACACATCCCGCCAATCAGAGTACACATCCCGCCAATCAGAGTACACATCCCGCCAATCAGAGTACACATCCCGCCAGTCAGAGTACACACCCCCCCAATCAGAGTACACATCCCGCCAATCAGAGTACACATCCCGCCAATCAGAGTACACATCCCGCCAATCAGAGTACACACCCCGCCAATCAGAGTACACACACCCCCAATCAGAGTACACAACCCCCCAATCAGAGTACACACCCCGCCAATCAGAGTACACACCCCGCCAATCAGAGTACACACACCCCCAATCAGAGTACACACCCCGCCAATCAGAGTACACATCCCGCCAATCAGAGTACACACACCCCCAATCGGAGTACACACCCCGCCAATCGGAGTACACACCCCGCCAATCAGAGTACACATCCCGCCAATCAGAGTACACACACCCCCAATCGGAGTACACACCCCGCCAATCGGAGTACACACCCCGCCAATCAGAGTACACATCCCGCCAATCAGAGTACACATCCCGCCAATCAGAGTACACATCCCGCCAATCAGAGTACACATCCCGCCAATCAGAGTACACACCCCGCCAATCAGAGTACACACCCCGCCAATCAGAGTACACACCCCGCCAATCAGAGTACACATCCCGCCAATCAGAGTACACACACCCCCAATCAGAGTACACAACCCCCCAATCAGAGTACACACCCCGCCAATCAGAGTACACACCCCGCCAATCAGAGTACACACCCCGCCAATCGGAGTACACACCCCCAATCAGAGTACACATCCCGCCAATCAGAGTACACAACCCCCCAATCAGAGTACACACCCCGCCAATCAGAGTACACACCCCGCCAATCAGAGTACACACCCCGCCAATCGGAGTACACACCCCCAATCAGAGTACACATCCCGCCAGTCAGAGTACACATCCCGCCAATCGGAGTACACACCCCCAATCAGAGTACACATCCCGCCAATCAGAGTACACATCCCGCCAGTCAGAGTACACATCCCGCCAATCGGAGTACACACCCCCAATCAGAGTACACACCCCGCCAATCAGAGTACACACCCCGCCAATCGGAGTACACACCCCCAATCAGAGTACACACCCCGCCAATCAGAGTACACACCCCCAATCAGAGTACACATCCCGCCAATCGGAGTACACACCCCCAATCAGAGTACACACCCCGCCAATCAGAGTACACACCCCGCCAATCAGAGTACACATCCCGCCAATCAGAGTACACACACCCCCAATCGGAGTACACACCCCGCCAATCGGAGTACACATCCCGCCAATCAGAGTACACACCCCCAATCGGAGTACACATCCCGCCAATCGGAGTACACACCCCCAATCAGAGTACACAACCCCCCAATCAGAGGACACACCCCGCCAATCAGAGTACACACCCCGCCAATCAGAGTACACATCCCGCCAATCGGAGTACACACCCCCAATCGGAGTACACACCCCGCCAATCGGAGTACACACCCCGCCAATCAGAGTACACAACCCCCCAATCGGAGTACACACCCCCAATCAGAGTACACATCCCGCCAATCAGAGTACACAACCCCCCAATCGGAGTACACACCCCCAATCAGAGTACACACCCCGCCAATCGGAGTACACACCCCGCCAATCGGAGTACACACCCCCAATCAGAGTACACATCCCGCCAATCAGAGTACACAACCCCCCAATCAGAGTACACATCCCGCCAATCAGAGTACACAACCCCCCAATCAGAGTACACACCCCGCCAATCGGAGTACACATCCCGCCAATCGGAGTACACACCCCACCAATCGGAGTACACACCCCGCCAATCGGAGTACACAACCCCCCAATCAGAGTACACACCCCGCCAATCGGAGTACACATCCCGCCAATCGGAGTACGCACCCCGCCAATCGGAGTACACACCCCGCCAATCGGAGTACACAACCCCCCAATCAGAGTACACACCCCGCCAATCGGAGTACACAACCCCCCAATCAGAGTACACACCCCGCCAATCGGAGTACACATCCCGCCAATCGGAGTACGCACCCCGCCAATCAGAGTACGCACCCCGCCAATCGGAGTACACACCCCGCCAATCAGAGTACACAACCCCCCAATCAGAGTACACAACCCCCCAATCAGAGTACACACCCCCCCAATCGGAGTACACACCCCCCCAATCGGAGTACACACCCCACCAATCAGAGTACGCGCCCCTTGGTCCCTACTCTCTGGCCTATCACATCAATCACAGCGGGAATCAGATGTGCAAGGGCGAGGCCCGAAAGCAGGGACGGGATTCCAATGCAGGGGTGTGCACAGCAGGGCATGGTGGGTGCAATGCAGCGGCATGCACTGGTGGGGGAGGGTGCTCCAATGCAGGGGGCAGGGCGTGCACTGCACCTTGAACCCTGGGGAAGCCTGCCAAGACTAGGGCCCTCTGGTCCTCCTCCAGTCCGTCCATGGAGAAGGACGTCTAGGTGTAGAACATCTCAGTGACTCCCTGATACAGCGCTGGACTGCGAACTGGGAGATGTCACTAATGTCACCTGCTGCAACCTGTCCAGAGCCTGCGGAATAAAAGTTAAAGGCCACAGTGACCTTAACAGCCACAGGTGGGGTGAGGCTGGAGTTATGGCTGCAGCAAGTGACACACCTCGGGGACAGTCTCCCGTGTGAAGCGAGGGGGGGCAGAGATATTGCTCCTGAGTGAAGTTAATGTAGGAGAGATGCTCCTTGAATCCTCGCCGTGGATATGGCCTCCTGCTCGGTGCTCCCCTCCTCCTCCTCCTCCTCCTCCTCCTCCTCCCAGCTGTTCCTGACCTGTGGTGTCTTCTTTACTGCTCCCCCTCGTCTTCTCTTCCCAGAGGCAGTCCTACCAGACCAGCCATGTCTGGAGCCAGACTCTGTGAGGAAAAGAGCATTAACAACAGTGGAGGAGCAACCAAACCTCTGTCTGCTCAACAAGGCCAACTTTCCAGAGTGATAGATCTCAGCAAATAACACCTAGAAGTCAAACAGTAACCAGAACTTACTAAACCAGCAACTAACCTGGAAATCCTGCATGATCCCTTTAACTAGCGGTGGTGATGGGACCTTCCCTCTCGTTAGCGTCACATTGTGATGAGAGAGGTGGTATACATTAACGATTTGTAAACGTAGGGGGCATAATTTAGAAATTTGCGGATGACACAAAGATTGTCCGTGTGGTTGATAGTGAGGAGGAAAGCTGTAGACTGCGGGAAGATATCAATGGACTGGTCAGGTGGGCAGAAAAGTGGCAAATGGAATTCAATCCAGAGAAGTGTGAGGTAATGCATTTGGGGAGGGCAAACAAGGCACGGGGAATACACAATAAATGGGAGGATACTGAGAGGTGTGGAGGAAGTGAGGGACCTTGGAGTGCATGTCCACAGATCCCTGAAGGTAGCAGGACAGGTAGATAAGGTGGTTAAGAAGGCATACAGGATACTTTCCTTTATTAGCTGAGGCATAGGATATAAGAGCAGGGAGGTTATGCTGGAACTGTATAAAACATTGGTTAGGCCACAGCTTGAGTACTGTGTACAGTTCTGGTCACCACATTACAGGAAGGATGTGATTGCACCAGAGAGAGTACAGAGGAGATTTACGAGGATGTTGCCAGGACTGGAGAATTTTAGCTATGAGGAAGGATTGGATAGGCTGGGGTGGTTTTCCTTGGAGCAGAGGAGGCTGAGGGGAGATTTGATTGAGGTGCACAAAATTATGAGGGGCCGAGATAGAAAGGATAGGGAGGACCTATTTCCCTTAGCAGAGGGGTCAGTGACCAGGGGGCATAGATTTAAAGTAATTGGTAGAAGGATTAGAGGGGAGCTGAGGAGAATTTTTCTCACCCAGAGGGTGGTGGAGGTTTGGAACTCACTGCCTGAGAGGGTGGGAGAGGCAGAAACCCTCAACTCATTTACAAAATACCTGGATGTGCACCTGAAGAGCCGTGACCTGCAGGGATACGGACCAAATGCAGGAAAGTGGGATTCGGCTGGGTGGCTCGTTTCTCAGCCGGCATGGGCACGATGGGCTGAATGGCCTCCTTCTGTGCCGTAAATTTTCTATGATTCTATGAGGTCAGCCCATGGCCAGAGGTCAGCTCGTGGCCAGAGGTCAGCCCTTGGTCAGAGGTCAGCCCGTGGCCAGAGGTCAGCCCTTGGTCAGAGGTCAGCCCATGGTCAGAGGTCAGCTCATGACTAGAGGTCAGCCTGTGGTCAGAGATCAGCCCGTGGTCAGAAGTCAGTCTGTGGTCAGAGATCAGCCCCCATGGTCAGAGGTCAGCCCATGGTCAGAGGTCAGCCCCCATGGTCAGAGGTCAGCCCGTGGTCAGAGGTCAGCCCCCATGGTCAGAGGTCAGCCCGTGGTCAGAGGTCAGCCCCCATGGTCAGAGGTCAGCCCATGGTCAGAGGTCAGCCCCCATGGTCAGAGGTCAGCCCATGGTCAGAGGTCAGCCCCCATGGTCAGAGGTCAGCCCGTGGCCATTGAGCCATTAGGACGATGGAATATTAAATACACAAGACTTGCAGAAACCTAACTTACACCAATGATCCTTCAGTTTGAATGTTCCCGATACGTGCTGCTGACCTTTAGTGTGACCTCCTTTTCCCAATATGGCGGGAGGCCCATTTCGAGCCGGAAATGTGGGCGTGCTTCCTACACCCCATATTGGGGCCTGGTTAGTGCCCGAAAATGGGCCCAATGTAGCTGAATTTCTAGGCCTCTCCTACCTCCAATTCCGTGCGCTCTCATTTTTGCCAATAGTCTCTCATGTGGAACCTTATCAAATGTCTTCTGGAAATCCATAAAGACACTGTCCATAGACGCTCCCTGTCCACTGTTAGTGACCTCAAAAAATTCAACTGGATTAGTCAGACATGACCGACCCTTTGTAACGCCCTGCCGACTCTCTCTGATCAGCTTATACTTGTTCGAGTGCTCAGTTAGTCTGTCCCTGATGATTGAGTCCAGTAACATTCCCACAATTGACGTTAAACTGACAGGCCTGTAGTTACCTGGTTTCTCCCTCCCTCCTTTTTAAATAATGCAGTGACATTTGCAATTTTCCAATCTGCAGGTACAGTTCCTGAATCGAGAAAGCTTTGCAAAATTCTGTCTCATGCACCTGCAATTTCCTCATCAATTTCTTTTAATTCCCTGGGGTGGAAGCCATTGGGTCCTGGCGATTTTAAGTCCTCCCCTTGACTTATTTTTCGGTTCCCAGTATCACTGATATTTTGTCCCCTCTTCCTCTGCTGTGAAAACAGATAAAAAATACTCATTTAACAAGTCTGCCATTTCCTCATTGGCCATTATGTGAGTTCAAGAAGGCGGCTCACCACCACCTTCTCGAGGGCAATTAGGGATGGGCAATAAATGCCGGCCTCGCCAGCGACGCCCACATCCCATGAACAAATTTTAAAAAATTATAGTCTCATTCAAATCTGTCTTTAATGGATTCAATTTAATTAATTAAATAAAAAAATCTGGAATTAAAATACGAGTATCAGTAATGGTGGCCATGAAACTACCAGATTGTCGTAAAAACCCATCTGGTTCACTAATGTCCTTTAGGGAACGAAACCTGCCGTCCTTACCCGGTCTGGCCTATATGTGACTCCAGACCCACAGCAATGTGGTTGATTCTTAATTGCCCTCTGAAATGGCCCAGCAAGCCACTCAGTTGTAAAATCTCGCTACGAAAAGTCATAATAAGAATAAAACCGGACGGACCACCCGGCATCGGACCACGAGGCACCGGACACGACAAAGGCAAAACACCAAGCCCAGTCGACCCTGCAAGGTCCTCCTTACTAACATCTGGGGACTTGTGCCAAAATTGGGAGAGCTGTCCCACAGACTAGTCAAGCAACAGCCTGACATAGCCATACTCACAGAATCATATCTTTCAGCCAACGTCCCAGACTCTTCCATCACCATCCCTGGGTATGTCCTGTCCCACCGGCAGGACAGACCCACCAGAGGTGGCGGTACAGTGATATACAGTCAGGAGGGAGTGGCCCTGGGAGTCCTCAACATTGACTCTGGACCCCATGAAATCTCATGACATCAGGTCAAACATGGGCAAGGAAACCTCCTGCTGATTACCACCCACCGTCCTCCCTCAGCTGATGAATCAGTCCTCCTCCATGTTGAGCACCACTTGGAGGAAGCACTGAGGGTAGCAAGGGCACAAAATGTACTCTGGGTGGGGGACTTCAATGTCCATCACGAAGAGTGGCTCGGTAGCACCACTACTGACCGAGCTGGCCGAGTCCTGAAGGACATAGCTGCTAGACTGGGCCTGCGGCAGGTGGTGAGCGAACCAACACGAGGGAAAAACTTACTTGACCTCGTCCTCACCAATCTACCTGTCGCAAATGCATCTGTCCATGACAGTATTGGTAGGAGTGACCACCGCACAGTCCTCGTGGAGACGAAGTCCCGTCTTCGCACTGAGGACACCATCCAACGTGTTGTGTGGCACTACCACCGTGCTAAATCGGATAGATTCAGAACAGATCTAGCAGCTCAAAACTGGGCATCCATGAGGCACTGTGGGCCATCAGCAGCAGCAGAATTGTATTCCAGCACAATCTGTAACCTCATGGCCCGGCATATTCCTCACTCTACCATTACCAACAAGCCAGGGGATCAACCCTGGTTCAATGAGGAGTGTAGAAGAACATGCCAGGAGCAGCACCAGGTGTACCTAAAAATGAGGTGCCAACCTGGTGAAGCTACAACTCAGGACTACATGCGTGCTAAACAGCGGAAGCAACATGCTATAGACAGAGCTAAGCAATTCCACAACCAACGGATCAGATTAAAGCTCTGCAGACCTGCCACATCCAGTCGTGAATGGTGGTGGACAATTAAACAACTAACGGGAGGAGGAGGCTCTGTAAACATCCCCATCGTCAATGATGGCAGAGTCCAGCACGTGAGTGCAAAAGACAAGGCTGAAGCGTTTGCAACCACCTTCAGCCAGAAGTGCCGAGTGGATGATCCATCTCAGCCTCCTCCCGATATCCCCACCATCACAGAAGCCAGTCTTCAGCCAATTCGATTCACTCCACATGATATCAAGAAACGGCTGAGTGCACTGGATACAACAAAGGCTATGGGCCCCGACAACATCCCAGCTGTAGTGCTGAAGACTTGTGCTCCAGAACTAGCTGTGCCTCTAGCCAAACTGTTCCAGTACAACTACAACACTGGCATCTACCCGACAATGTGGAAAATTGCCCAGATATGTCCTGTCCACAAAAAGCAGGACAAATCCAATCCGGCCAATTACCACCCCATCAGTCTACTCTCAATCATCAGCAAATTGATGGAAGGTGTCGTCAAGCGGCACTTACTCACCAATAACCTGCTCACCGATGCTCAGTTTGGGTTCCGCCAGGACCACTCGGCTCCAGACCTCATTACAGCCTTGGTCCAAACATGGACAAAAGAGCTGAATTCCAGAGGTGAGGTGAGAGTGACTGCCCTTGACATCCAGGCAGCATTTGACCGAGTGTGGCACCAAGGAGCCCTAGTAAAATTGAAGTCAATGGGAATCAGGGGGAAAACTCTCCAGTGGCTGGAGTCATACCAAGCACAAAGGAAGATGGTAGTGGTTGTTGGAGGCCAATCATCTCAGCCCCAGGACATTGCTGCAGGAGTTCCTCAGGGCAGTGTCCTAGGCCCAACCATCTTCAGCTGCTTCATCAATGACCTTCCCTCCATCATAAGGTCAGAAATGGGGATGTTTGCTGATGATTGCACAGTGTTCAGTTCCATTCGCAACCCCTCAGATAATGAAGCAGTCCGTGCCCACATGCAGCAAGACCTGGACAACATCCAGGCTTGGGCTGATAAGTGGCAAGTAACATTCGCGCCAGACAAGTGCCAGGCAATGACCATCTCCAACAAGAGAGAGTCTAACCACCTCCCCTTGACATTCAATGGCATTACCATCGCCAAATCCCCCACCATCAACATCCTGGGGCTCACCATTGACCAGAAACTTAACTGGACCAGCCATATAAATACTGTGGCTACAAGAGCAGGTCAGAGGCTGGGTATTCTGCGGCGAGTGACTCACCTCCTGACTCCCCAAAGCCTTTCCACCATCTACAAGGCACAAGTCAGGAGTGTGATGGAATACTCTCCACTTGCCTGGATGAGTGCAGCTCCAACAACACTCAAGAAGCTCAACACCATCCAGGACAAAGCAGCCCGCTTGATTGGCACCCCATCCACCACCCTAAACATTCACTCCCTTCACCACCAGCGCACAGTGACTGCAGTGTGTACCATCCACAGGATGCACTGCAGCAACTCGCCAAGGCTTCTTCGACAGCACCTCCCAAACCCGCGACCTCTACCACCTAGAAGGACAAGAGCAGCAGGCACATGGGAACAACACCACCTGCACGTTCCCCTCCAAGTCACACACCATCCCGACTTGGAAATATATCGCCGTTCCTTCATCGTCGCTGGGTCAAAATCCTGGAATTCCCTTCCTAACAGCACTGTGGGAGAACCTTCACCACACGGACTGCAGCGGTTCAAAAAGGCGGCTCACTACCACCTTCTCAAGGGCAATTAGGGATGGGCTATAAATGCCGGCCTCGCCAGCGACGCCCACTTCCCATGAGAGTCCCATGAGTGTCCCAGTGGTGCGGCCGACTTCAGTGGGATGAGACAGAGACTGTCCACAGTAAACTGGGCAAATCTGTCAGTGGGTAAAATGACTGATGATCATTGGAAGGTGTTCAATGAAGAATTTAACGAGATACAGAATCGGTTTATACGCCTAAAGGGCAAGAACTCTACTTGCCAAAAGAAACAGCCATGTTTGACAAAAGAGGTAAGGGATAATATAAAACTGAATGAAAAAGGGCACAAAAAATGGCACAGATCCTGGCGAATGGGAAAGATACAAAGATCAACAAAGGATCACAAAACAAATAGTAAGAGCTACAAAAGGAGAGTATGAAAAGAAACTTGCAAGGGATATCAAAACCAATACAAAGAACTTTTATAGTTACATTAGGAAAAAGAGGGTGGTCAGGAGCAGTGTTGGCCCCTTAAAAACTGAAAGTGGGGATATTGTCATTGACAATGGGGAAATGGCGGACATGTTGAACAATTACTTTGCGTCAGTATTTACAGTCGAAAAAGAGGATAGCATGCCGGAAATCCCAAGAAAACTAATATTGAATCGGGGACAGGGACTAGATAAAATTAACATAAGTTAAGCAACAGTAATGAAGAAAATAATAGCACTAAAGAGTGACAAATCCCCAGGACCAGATGGTTTCCGTCCCAGGGTTTTAAAGGAAGTAGGTGAGCACATTGCAGATGCCCGAACTATAATCTTTCAAAGTTCTCTAGATTCAGGAACTGTCCCTCTGGATTGGAAAATTGCACATGTCACTCCGCTTTTTAAGAAAGGAGAGAGTGGGAAACCAGGGAATTATAGACCAGTTAGCCTAACATCTGTTGTGGGGAAATTGCTGGAGTCTATAATTAAGGATAGGGTGACTGAACACCTCGAGAATTTTCAGTTAATCAGAGAGAGCCAGCACGGATTTGTGAAAGGTAGGTCGTGCCTGACAAACCTGATTGAATTTTTTGAAGAGGTGACTGAAGTAGTGGACAGGGGAATGTCAATGGATGTTATCTATATGGACTTCCAGAAGGCATTTGATAAGGTCCCACATAAGAGACTGTTAGCTAAAGTTCAAGCTCAAGGAATTGAGGGCAAATTATTGACCTGGTTCGGAAGTTGGCTGAGCAGCAGGAGAAAGAGAGTAGGGATAATGGGAAGGTACTCACATTGGCAGGATGTGACTAGTGGAGTCCCGCAGGGATCTGTCTTGGGGCCTCAATTATTCACAATATTTATTAATGACTTAGACGACGGGATAGAAAGTCTCATATCCAAGTTTGCAGATGACACAAAGATTGGTGGTATTATCAGCAGTGTAGATGGAAGCATAAAATTACAAAGAGATATTAATAGATTAGGTGAATGGGCAAAACTGTGGAAAATGGATTTCAATGTAGACAAATGTGAGGTCATCCACTTTGGATCAAAAAAGGATAGAACAGGGTACTTTCTAAATGGTAAAAAGTTAAAAACAGTGGATGTCCAAAGGGACTTAGGGGTCTACGTACATAGATCATTAAAATGTCATGGACAGGTATAGAAAAGAATTAAAAAGCTAATGGAATGCTGGCCTTTATATCTAGAGGACTAGAGTACAAGGGGGCAGAAGTTATGCTGCAGCTATACAAAACCCTGGTTAGACCGCACCTGGAGTACTGAGAGCAGTTCTGGGCACCGCACCTTCGGAAGGACATATTGGCCTTGGAGGGAGTGCAGCGTAGGTTTACTAGAATGATACCCGGACTTCAAGGGTTAAGTTACGAGGAGAGATTACACAAATTGGGGATGTATTCTCTGGAGTTTCGAAGGTTAAGGGGTGATCTGATCGAAGTTTATAAGATATTAAGGGGAACGGATAGGGTGGATAGAGAGAAACTATTTCCGCTGGTTGAGGATTCTAGGAGTAGGGGGCACAGTCTAAAAATTAGAGCCAGACCTTTCAGGAGCGAGATTAGAAAACATTTCTACACACAAAGGGTGGTAGAAGTTTGGAACTCTCTTCCGCAAACGGCAATTGATACTAGCTCAATTGTTAAATTTAAATCTGAGATTGATAGATTTTTGTTAACTGATGTATTAAGGGATATGGACCAAAGGCAGGTATATGGAGTTAGATCACAGATCAGCCATGATCTCATTGAATGGTGGAACAGGCTCGAGGGGCTGAATGGCCTCCTCCTGTTCCTATCTTCCTATGTGTGGGCAGAGAGAGGGTCAGGGTGGGGGGAGAACGGTCACTGAGAGAGAGGGGGGTCCTGGGGAGCCCTGCACCAATGAAGGCAGGTCATTGTGGCTCTGAGCCTGGGTAAATAGAGGCTCTAATATCAGCAGTACAGACGTGACTCCAGACCCTTTTGGCACTGACTCCACTTACAGCCTTTAGTTGTTATTGAAACCAAGGTGAAAGATAGTATCTGAATGAATGGTGGAGAATATCGTCATGTTTCCTTTCCTCTGTTTAAAGTTTTCTTTCTTCCCCCTTTCAGCTTTTTCTCTCTATCTCATTTTCTTTCTATTCCCCCTCTCCCCTCTTCCCCCACCGAACCCCACAAAGGATGCTGCCCTGCTCCAGACACTCTGGAGGGAATCTCTGAAAATAGCTGTCAAACATATCGGATTGTGAATGGAGCTGGACACTGTGCAATTATCAAGGAAGAGTCCCACCTCTGATATTATGATGAAGCAGCTGAAGATGGTTGGGCCGAGGACACTGCCCTGAGGAACTCCTGCAGCAATGTCCTGGGGCTGAGATGATTGGCCTCCAACAACCACTACCATCTTCCTTTGTGCTAGGTATGACTCCAGCCACTGGAGAGTTTTCCCCCTGATTCCCATTGACTTCAATTTTACTAGGGCTCCTTGGTACCACACTCGGTCAAATGCTGCCTTGATGTCAAGGGCAGTCACTCTCACCTCACCTCTGGAATTCAGCTGTTTTGGTCCATGTTTGGACCAAGTCTGTAATGAGGTCTGGAGCCGAGTGGTCCTGGCGGAGCCCAAACTGAGCATCGGTGAGCAGGTTATTGGTGAGTAAGTGCCGCTTGATAGCACTGTCGACGACACCTTCCATCGCTTTGCTGATGATTGAGAGTAGACTGATGGGGTGGTAATTGGCCGGATTGGATTTGCCCTGCTTTTTGTGGACAGGACATATCTGGGCAATTTTCCACATTGTCGGGTAGATGCCAGTGTTGTCGCTGTACACTCTCTGCATGACAGACTGTAGCTATGTTCACCAGCCACTTCTCTGTCCTCCCCCTTCACACCCTGGTCTAACCCTGGTCCCTCTCTTTCATTCCAGGTGCTGAAGATGTAGAAGCCGCTTTGCCAATGGAGGAGGAGGAGCCCAGCCTTCCTGAAGATGCACCGTCACTCGATCTGACCCTCACAAGCACCAGCTCAGATATTGGCACCGCATGGACTTTGAAGCTGGGTTAGAGGACGGTTCTGTACATGGTGAATCACCGGGCAAGGTGCGGACAGGAGCCGGGGGCAAGGGGGTACAATGCCACCGATGCCAGCTCACCGGAGGGCATGGTCACATACCGGCTCTGCCGCAGAGGATAGATGCTGACATCGAAAGCTGATGGGTACACACAGTGCCCACCGTTAAAATGCCCACCGTTAAAACGGGCAGTCCCTCATATTGGCCAAGAAATGATAACTATTAAATATTTACATTAACTTCAATTTGAAAATCTTTCGCTCTGTTTATTTCTGTGCTGACTCATTAGTTCTCACCTCGTTACACTGCAAATCAAATGGCCATCCCATAATGTAAGAAGTTGTATCAGCAACATCATTTTAAAATTATAATATAAAAAGTGCTGTTTTTTTTGTTGGTCTAAATGTATTTTTCTTTTCAATCTGATCCCCTCCCAGAGAATCAGGAAGTGATTCATTCACCGATTATGTTAATTTACATCATGTTGTGTAAATTGTAACTGTCCTTTTCTGTGTAATTAAAACAACGAGGCTCTTTCTTTAATCCTCAAAAGCAAAATACTGCCGCTGCTGGAAATCTGAAATAAAAACAGAAACTGCTGGAGATCCTCAGTGTGTCAGGCAGTGTCTGTGGAGAGAGAATCAGAGTGAATGTTTCAGGTCGAGGACCTGTCTTTAATCCTGTTGTCTGCTGTCGGCCCTTAATATTAGGTCTCCAGTCAGAGCAGAAAGATCTGGAGGCATTAAACAACCTTCAGTAATGCTAATGACACTTACACAGGTCCCGATACTGCCCACCAGCGCCATAGAGCGTGACAATATTCCACACACTCACAGTAACGTCTTGTTAACAGTGACGCCACTGACAGTATTTTGGATGTTCACCTCTCATGAAGTCTGTCAGACCGGCCATCGTATGTAAGTGGGCAAATCACAAACCACTACAAGCAGAGGGGAGGGGAGGAGCAGGAGATGCTTGGTGCACTGGGCAGTCTGCCAGGGAGCTTGGGCACAGAGTGTGGGGGAGTCCAGCTCCAACTTGTGTTCACACAGAGTATGGAGACCATTCTGTAACAACATGGAGCGAGCAGTCAGCTCAAGCAGAGTGACAGTGGCTGCCCCCCCATCATAGAACCTCTCCTGACCTCTCTCACAGCTGCCATGGAAGCTCAGATGGCTGCCATCTTTGCTCTGGGGGCCAGTGTTGAGAGCAGCTTCCAGAGCATCAGCTCACTCCTGCACTCTGTCCTCACACAGAGCCCCAGCAGTGCTGGGCACAGTCCCAGGAGAGTGGCCTTGGCTCCATGGGAGAGGCACCCACTGCCCTCTCTCAGGGTGACAGCATTCCCGCTCACCCAGTGCCCCTCTTACTGTCACACAGCCAGCTGGGGCCAGACTGTCCCGGCCCAGGCCAAGAGGCTGCAGTCTGTAGCCAGGCCCTCGAGGCCCAGAGCAGCTCGAGGTCGTCCTCCACCGCCATCTGCAGTCCCCTCGATGGAAGCTCAGAAGCCCTCACCTCCCAAGCTGTAGCCCCCGGGGAAACAGAGTGTGGGAGCACTCGGATAGGGAAAGAAGCACAGAGCACAGGGTCTGAGGGCTGGTACACCGGGGGGGTCATCATTCAGTCAATTCAACAAATATGAATTGAGTAGTTGGAGTAAAGTCTGTTCTGGATTTGGTGTTGATGTTAAGAACACGTCATGTTTTGGGTTGAGTTGTCTGTAACGTGATTTTCCCGCTCTACACTCGATCAAAGAATTCTCACAACTCGTCCAATCTTCAAATGAACAAAAAATCTTCCTTCAAGAGAATCAGTGCCTCTTGTCATTGGTGCTTCACCTGGAGAAGGCTCACTCTGACTCATTCTGACTCACTCTGTCTCTCTCTGTCCCACTCTGTCTCACTCGGACTCGCTCTGTCTCACTCTGTCTCACTCGGACTTGCTCTGCCTTACTCTGTCCCACTCTGTCTCACTCTGCCTCACTCTGACTCACTCTGTCTCATTCTGACTCACTCTGTCTCTCTCTGTCCCACTCTGTCTCACTCGGACTCGCTCTGTCTCACTCTGTCTCACTCGGACTTGCTCTGCCTTACTCTGTCCCACTCTGCCTCACTCTGACTCACTCTGTCTCATTCTGACTCACTCTGTCTCTCTCTGTCTCACTCTGTCTCACTCGGACTTGCTCTGCCTTACTCTGTCCCACTCTGTCTCACTCTGCCTCACTCTGCCTCACTCTGTCTCACTCGGACTCGCTCTGTCTCACTCTGTCTCACTCGGACTCGCTCTGCCTTACTCTGTCCCACTCTGTCTCACTCGGACTCGCTCTGCCTCACTCTGTCTCACTCGGACTCGCTCTGCCTCACTCTGTCTCACTCGGACTCGCTCTGCCTCACTCTGCCTCACTCGGACTCGCTCTGACTTGCTTGTTTGCTGTAATTTGCTTCTCTCACAGTGATGACCTGAATAAGGAGATCAGGAGCAGCAGCGACCTGAACTCCACTGAAGTTTAGCCCGGTGACAGCAGGTCACTAATGCTGAAAGTTGTCTATTATGAAGAGTTGGTTGGATTGGCTGAACCTGAACTCTGGGTGGGGTCAATGTCGTCTTATTTAATTAACGTGATACAAAGGACACTGCCTGAAACAGACTGAAACCCCCACCCTGGATTCAGCAATCAGGCCAAAGGTCGGCACTGTTTGCCCGATTTTAAACATGGGCCGTTTATATAATGTTTGTATTTGTGGTGAAATGACAGCAAAAGACCCACGAGGCTGGAATAGAGGAACAGAGCGGGTGGTGAGAAGGACCTGTGGAACTGTGTGTGCACTGGGATAGGACGGGGGGGCGAATTAGGTCAAACCCTCCATGATGAGCTGCTCTCTGAGAGCTCGGGCAGCTCAGGACACTGATGGTCAATGACCCTCCTCCACCTCCTCCTCCTCATCCTCCTCCTCCACCTCCTCACCCAGCTCATCCTCCTCCTCATCCTCATCCTCCTCCTCATCCTCCTCATCCTCATCCTCCTCCTCCACCTCCTCCACCTCCTCACCCAGCTCATCCTCCTCCTCATCCTCATCCTGCTCCTCATCCTCCTCCTCCTCCTCCTCCTCATCCTCATCCTCATCCTGCTCATCCTCCTCCTCCTCATCCTCCTCCTCCACCTCCTCCTCATCCTGCTCCACCTCCACCTCCTCATCCTCCTCCTCCTCCACCTCCACCTCCTCACCCAACTCATCCTCCTCCTCATCCTGCTCATCCTCCTCCTCCTCATCCTCCTCCTCCTCCTCATCCTGCTCATCCTCCTCCTCCTCATCCTCCTCCACCTCCTCATCCTGCTCCTCCTCCTCTTCCTCATCCTCCTCCACCTCCTCACCCAGCTCCTCCTCCTCCTCATCCTGCTCATCCTCCTCCTCATCCTGCTCCTCACCCTCCACCTCCTCCTCATCCTGCTCATCCTCCTCCTCATCCTGCTCCTCCGCCTCCTCCTCCACCACCTCACCCAGCTCCTCCTCCTGTTCCTCCTCCTCCTCCACCTGCACCTCCTCCTCCTCCTCACCCAGCTCCTCCTCCTGCTCCTCATCCTCCACCTCCTCCTCCTGCTCCTCCTCCTCCTCCTCATGCTCCTCCCCTCCTCCTCCTCCCCATCCTGCTCCTCCTCCTCCTGCTTCTCATCCTGCTCCTCCTCACCCTGCTCCTCCTCCTCCTCCTCTTCCCCCTCATGCTCCTCCTCCTCCTGCTTCTTCTCCTCCTCCTCCTCCTCATCCTGCTCCTCCTCACCCTACTCATCCTCCTCCTCCTCCTCCTGCTCCTCCCCCTCTTCCTGCTCCTCCTTCTCCTCCCCCTCATGCTCCCTCTCCTCCTCCCCTCATGCCCCTCCTCCTCCTCCTCCCCTCATGCTCCCTCTCCTCCTCCCCTCATGCCCCTCCTCCTCCTCCTCCTCCCCCTCAAGCTCCTCCTCCTCCTCCTCTTTCTGCTCCTCCTCCTCCTGCTCCTTCTCCTCCTCCTCCTCCTCTACCTCATCCTCCTCCTCCTCCTCCTCACCCTACTCGTCCTCCTCCTCCTCCCCTCATGCCCCTCCTCCTCCTCCTCCTCCTCCCCCTCATGCTCCTCCTCCTCTTCCTCCTCCTGCCCAGATGTTGTTAAGTGCAGGCCCCTTGTGATGGTGAAATTGTGGAATATGCAGCAGATGATGCCACATCTGGATTCCAGCTCAGGGACGCACTGGAAAGCTCCTCTGGAACGACCCAGCCAGTGGCAGCGTTGTTTGAGCTCGCCGATTGGTTGCTCGATGATGTTTCTTGTCTCAGCACGGCTCTGGTCCTGGGCCTGATCTCCAGGTGTGTGGGAGTTCCTCACAGGGCCTCATGAAACTGATCCATCCTCGTCCCCAATAACCAACCTGCAATATTTCCATAGATTGAGGGATTCGATAGGGTGGATACAGAAAAATTATTTCCTGTGGTGGGATTCCCAGAACAATCATAGAATCAAA
>NW_027138970.1:0-28657 GCF_035084215.1 Heptranchias perlo | reverse complement strand
TACAATCTACCTACAGTACACGGTGGGACAAAATCTACCTACAGTACACGGTGGGATACAATCTACCTACAGTACACGGTGGGATACAATCTACCTACAGTACACGGTGGGATACAATCTACCTACAGTACACGGTGGGATACAATCTACCTACAGTACACGGTGGGATACAATCTACCTACAGTACACGTGGGATACAATCTACCTACAGTACACGGTGGGATACAATCTACCTACAGTACACGGTGGGATACAATCTACCTACAGTACACGGTGGGATACAATCTACCTACAGTACACGGTGGGATACAATCTACCTACAGTACACGGTGGGATACAATCTACCTACAGTACACGGTGGGATACAATCTACCTACAGTACACGGTGGGATACAATCTACCTACAGTACACGGTGGGATACAATCTACCTACAGTACACGGTGGGATACAATCTACCTACAGTACACGGTGGGATACAATCTACCTACAGTACACGGTGGGATACAATCTACCTACAGTACACGGTGGGATACAATCTACCTACAGTACACGGTGGATACAATCTACCTACAGTACACGGTGGGATACAATCTACCTACAGTACACGGTGGGATACAATCTACCTACAGTACACGGTGGGATACAATCTACCTACAGTACACGGTGGGATACAATCTACCTACAGTACACGGTGGGATACAATCTACCTACAGTACACGGTGGGATACAATCTACCTACAGTACACGGTGGGATACAATCTACCTACAGTACACGGTGGGATACAATCTACCTACAGTACACGGTGGGATACAATCTACCTACAGTACACGGTGGGATACAATCTACCTACAGTACACGGTGGGATACAATCTACCTACAGTACACGGTGGGATACAATCTACCTACAGTACACGGTGGGATACAATCTACCTACAGTACACGGTGGGATACAATCTACCTACAGTACACGGTGGGATACAATCTACCTACAGTACACGGTGGGATACAATCTACCTACAGTACACGGTGGGATACAATCTACCTACAGTACACGGTGGGATACAATCTACCTACAGTACACGGTGGGATACAATCTACCTACAGTACACGGTGGGATACAATCTACCTACAGTACACGGTGGGATACAATCTACCTACAGTACACGGTGGGATACAATCTACCTACAGTACACGGTGGGATACAATCTACCTACAGTACACGGTGGGATACAATCTACCTACAGTACACGGTGGGATACAATCTACCTACAGTACACGGTGGGATACAATCTACCTACAGTACACGGTGGGATACAATCTACCTACAGTACACGGTGGGATACAATCTACCTACAGTACACGGTGGGATACAATCTACCTACAGTACACGGTGGGATACAATCTACCTACAGTACACGGTGGGATACAATCTACCTACAGTACACGGTGGGATACAATCTACCTACAGTACACGGTGGGATACAATCTACCTACAGTACACGGTGGGATACAATCTACCTACAGTACACGGTGGGATACAATCTACCTACAGTACACAGGTGGGATACAATCTACCTACAGTACACAGTGGGATACAATCTACCTACAGTACACGGTGGGATACAATCTACCTACAGTACACAGTGGGATACAATCTACCTACAGTACACGGTGGGATACAATCTACCTACAGTACACGGTGGGATACAATCTACCTACAGTACACGGTGGGATACAATCTACCTACAGTACACGGTGGGATACAATCTACCTACAGTACACGGTGGGATACAATCTACCTACAGTACACGGTGGGATACAATCTACCTACAGTACACGGTGGGATACAATCTACCTACAGTACACGGTGGGATACAATCTACCTACAGTACACGGTGGGATACAATCTACCTACAGTACACGGTGGGATACAATCTACCTACAGTACACGGTGGGATACAATCTACCTACAGTACACGTGGGATACAATCTACCTACAGTACACGGTGGGATACAATCTACCTACAGTACACGGTGGGATACAATCTACCTACAGTACACGGTGGGATACAATCTACCTACAGTACACGGTGGGATACAATCTACCTACAGTACACAGGTGGGATACAATCTACCTACAGTACACGGTGGGATACAATCTACCTACAGTACACGGTGGGATACAATCTACCTACAGTACACGGTGGGATACAATCTACCTACAGTACACGGTGGGATACAATCTACCTACAGTACACGGTGGGATACAATCTACCTACAGTACACGGTGGGATACAATCTACCTACAGTACACAGTGGGATACAATCTACCTACAGTACACGGTGGGATACAATCTACCTACAGTACACGGTGGGATACAATCTACCTACAGTACACGGTGGGATACAATCTACCTACAGTACACGGTGGGATACAATCTACCTACAGTACACGGTGGGATACAATCTACCTACAGTACACGGTGGGATACAATCTACCTACAGTACACGGTGGGATACAATCTACCTACAGTACACGGTGGGATACAATCTACCTACAGTACACGGTGGGATACAATCTACCTACAGTACACGGTGGGATACAATCTACCTACAGTACACGGTGGGATACAATCTACCTACAGTACACGGTGGGATACAATCTACCTACAGTACACGGTGGGATACAATCTACCTACAGTACACGGTGGGATACAATCTACCTACAGTACACGGTGGGATACAATCTACCTACAGTACACGGTGGGATACAATCTACCTACAGTACACGGTGGGATACAATCTACCTACAGTACACGGTGGGATACAATCTACCTACAGTACACGGTGGGATACAATCTACCTACAGTACACGGGGATCGGGGATACAATCTACCTACAGTACACGGTGGGATACAATCTACCTACAGTACACGGTGGGATACAATCTACCTACAGTACACGGTGGGATACAATCTACCTACAGTACACGGTGGGATACAATCTACCTACAGTACACGGTGGGATACAATCTACCTACAGTACACGGTGGGATACAATCTACCTACAGTACACGGTGGGATACAATCTACCTACAGTACACGGTGGGATACAATCTACCTACAGTACACGGTGGGATACAATCTACCTACAGTACACGGTGGGATACAATCTACCTACAGTACACGGTGGGATACAATCTACCTACAGTACACGGTGGGATACAATCTACCTACAGTACACGGTGGGATACAATCTACCTACAGTACACGGTGGGATACAATCTACCTACAGTACACGGTGGGATACAATCTACCTACAGTACACGGTGGGATACAGATACATCTACCTACAGTACACGGTGGGATACAATCTACCTACAGTACACGGTGGGATACAATCTACCTACAGTACACGGTGGATACAATCTACCTACAGTACACGGTGGGATACAATCTACCTACAGTACACGGTGGGATACAATCTACCTACAGTACACGGTGGGATACAATCTACCTACAGTACACGGTGGGATACAATCTACCTACAGTACACGGTGGGATACAATCTACCTACAGTACACGGTGGGATACAATCTACCTACAGTACACGGTGGGATACAATCTACCTACAGTACACGGTGGGATACAATCTACCTACAGTACACGGTGGGATACAATCTACCTACAGTACACGGTGGGATACAATCTACCTACATTACAGTACACGGTGGGATACAATCTACCTACAGTACACAGTGGGATACAATCTACCTACAGTACACGGTGGGATACAATCTACCTACAGTACACAGTGGGATACAATCTACCTACAGTACACGGTGGGATACAATCTACCGACAGTACACGGTGGGATACAATCTACCTACAGTACACGGTGGGATACAATCTACCTACAGTACACGGTGGGATACAATCTACCGACAGTACACGGTGGGATACAATCTACCTACAGTACACAGTGGGATACAATCTACCTACAGTACACAGTGGGATACAATCTACCTACAGTACACGGTGGGATACAATCTACCTACAGTACACGGTGGGATCCAATCTACCGACAGTACACGGTGGGATACAATCTACCTACAGTACACAGTGGGATACAATCTACCTACAGTACACGGTGGGATACAATCTACCTACAGTACACGATGGGATACAATCTACCTACAGTACACGGTGGGATACAATCTACCTACAGTACACGGTGGGATACAATCTACCTACAGTACACGGTGGGATACAATCTACCTACAGTACACGGTGGGATACAATCTACCTACAGTACACGGTGGGATACAATCTACCTACAGTACACGGTGGGATACAATCTACCTACAGTACACGGTGGGATACAATCTACCTACAGTACACGGTGGGATACAATCTACCGACAGTACACAGTGGGATACAATCTACCGACAGTACACGGTGGGATACAATCTACCTACAGTACACAGTGGGATACAATCGACCTACAGTACACGGTGGGATACAATCTACCTACAGTACACGGTGGGATACAATCTACCCTACAGTACACGGTGGGATACAATCTACCTACAGTACACGGTGGGATACAATCTACCTACAGTACACAGTGGGATACAATCTACCTACAGTACACAGTGGGATACAATCTACCTACAGTACACAGTGGGATACAATCTACCTACAGTACACGGTGGGATACAATCTACCCTACAGTACACGGTGGGATACAATCTACCTACAGTACACGGTGGGATACAATCTACCTACAGTACACAGTGGGATACAATCTACCTACAGTACACAGTGGGATACAATCTACCCTACAGTACACGGTGGGATACAATCTACCTACAGTACACAGTGGGATATAATCTACCCTACAGTACACAGTGGGATACAATCTACCTACAGTACACGGTGGGATACAATCTACCCTACAGTACACGGTGGGATACAATCTACCCTACAGTACACAGTGGGATACAATCTACCTACAGTACACGGTGGGATACAATCTACCTACAGTACACAGTGGGATATAATCTACCCTACAGTACACAGTGGGATACAATCTACCTACAGTACACAGTGGGATATAATCTACCTACAGTACACGGTGGGATACAATCTACCTACAGTACACGGTGGGATACAATCTACCTACAGTACACAGTGGGATATAATCTACCTACAGTACACGGTGGGATACAATCTACCTACAGTACACGGTGGGATACAATCTACCTACAGTACACGGTGGGATATAATCTACCCTACAGTACACAGTGGGATACAATCTACCTACAGTACACGGTGGGATACAATCTACCTACAGTACACGGTGGGTTACAATCTACCTACAGTACACGGTGGGATACAATCTACCTACAGTACACGGTGGGATACAATCTACCTACAGTACACGGTGGGTTACAATCTACCTACAGTACACGGTGGGATACAATCTACCTACAGTACACGGTGGGTTACAATCTACCCTACAGTACACGGTGGGATACAATCTACCCTACAGTACACAGTGGGATACAATCTACCTACAGTACACGGTGGGATATAATCTACCCTACAGTACACAGTGGGATACAATCTACCTACAGTACACGGTGGGATACAATCTACCTACAGTACACAGTGGGATACAATCTACCTACAGTACACGGTGGGATACAATCTACCTGCAGTACACGGTGGGATACAATCTACCTACAGTACACGGTGGGATACAATCTACCTACAGTACACGGTGGGATACAATCTACCCTACAGTACACAGTGGGATACAATCTACCTACAGTACACGGTGGGATACAATCTACCTACAGTACACGGTGGGTTACAATCTACCCTACAGTACACGGTGGGATATAATCTACCTACAGTACACGGTGGGATACAATCTACCTGCAGTACACGGTGGGTTACAATCTACCTACAGTACACGGTGGGATACAATCTACCTACAGTACACGGTGGGATACAATCTACCTACAGTACACGGTGGGATATAATCTACCCTACAGTACACAGTGGGATACAATCTACCTACAGTACACGGTGGGATACAATCTACCTACAGTACACGGTGGGTTACAATCTACCTACAGTACACGGTGGGATACAATCTACCTACAGTACACAGTGGGATACAATCTACCTACAGTACACGGTGGGTTACAATCTACCTACAGTACACGGTGGGATACAATCTGCCTACAGTACACAGTGGGATACAATCTACCTACAGTACACGGTGGGATACAATCTACCTACAGTACACAGTGGGATACAATCTACCTACAGTACACGGTGGGATATAATCTACCTACAGTACACGGTGGGTTACAATCTACCCTACAGTACACAGTGGGATACAATCTACCTACAGTACACGGTGGGTTACAATCTACCTACAGTACACGGTGGGATACAATCTACCTACAGTACACGGTGGGATATAATCTACCTACAGTACACGGTGGGTTACAATCTACCCTACAGTACACAGTGGGATACAATCTACCTACAGTACACGGTGGGATATAATCTACCTACAGTACACGGTGGGTTACAATCTACCCTACAGTACACAGTGGGATACAATCTACCTACAGTACACAGTGGGATACAATCTACCTACAGTACACGGTGGGTTACAATCTACCTACAGTACACGGTGGGTTACAATCTACCTACAGTACACGGTGGGATACAATCTACCTACAGTACACGGTGGGTTACAATCTACCTACAGTACACAGTGGGATACAATCTACCTACAGTACACGGTGGGTTACAATCTACCCTACAGTACACAGTGGGATACAATCTACCCTACAGTACACAGTGGGATACAATCTACCTACAGTACACGGTGGGTTACAATCTACCCTACAGTACACGGTGGGATACAATCTACCCTACAGTACACAGTGGGATACAATCTACCTACAGTACACAGTGGGATACAATCTACCTACAGTACACAGTGGGATACAATCTACCTACAGTACACGGTGGGATACAATCTACCTACAGTACACGGTGGGATATAATCTACCTACAGTACACAGTGGGATACAATCTACCTACAGTACACAGTGGGATACAATCTACCTACAGTACACGGTGGGATACAATCTAGCTACAGTACACGGTGGGATACAATCTACCTACAGTACACGGTGGGATATAATCTACCTGACTGTACAGGATATGATAAACCAGCTGAGGCCTCGGGCCTTCTGTGTCAAACTTCTTTGTGACTTTTCCCGCCTCCCTTGGTTCTTTCTGGTCAACCTTGACTGACTAATGACTCATCGAGCTGTTCCCCTGGCGACCTGATGATTCACATCCCCCTCCCCCGATGCAGGCCGTGGCGTCTTGTTCGAAAAAGGAATTTCTTTGAGCAACAAAATCAACAATTTCGCCTCTGAGGATGGAATCTCCGAGTTGCGCCCTGCATCGTGTCTGGAAGTGATGGATGGATAATGGTCATGTCGCTCAAAGGTGTGAGATTTGCGAGATGAAACCCATGATTTATGACAGACATTATCACCCTCTCTCTCTTATTCTCCAGTGGTTTGCTTTAAAGAAAGGGGTGAACTTGCATTTATATAGCGCCTTTCACGACCTCAGGACGTCTCAAAGCCCTTTACAGCCAATGAAGCACTTTTGAAGTGTGGTCACTTTTGTGATGTAAGAAACGCGGCAGCCAATTTGCGCACAGCAAGATCCCACAAACAGCAATGAGATTACGATCGCAGAATCTGTTCTTGTGGTTTGAGGGATAAATATTTGCCTTGGACGCTGCGGAGAACTCTCCTGTTCTTCCTATCGTGCCGTGGGATCTTTTACGTCCGCCTGAGAGGCAGACCGCGCCTCGGTTTGACGTCTCATCTGAAAGACGGCACCTCCGACAGTGCAGCACTCCCTCAGTACTGGCACGGGAATGGATTATGGGCTCAAGTTTCTCGAGCGGGGACTTGTACCCACAATCTTCTGATCTCCCTTCTTGGATCTTTTTTTTATTGTTATTATTCCCATCCTTTGAAAGCTGTGGCTTAGCCTGGAAATTTTTAAGGGGGTTAGTTCGGGGCTGTTTTTTATCGCAACGTAATTATAAAATGGTCACCTCTCTAAAGTAAAAATACTCAATTGGAGAAGGGCCAATTTCAGTGGGTTGAGAACGGATCTGGCCTGGGTAAATTGGAATCGAAGACTGATAGGCAAAACTGTAATTGAACAGTGGGCGGCCTTTAAGGAGGAGATGGTTCAGGTACAGTCTAGGTACATTCCCACGAGGCAGAAACGGACAGCAACTAAAGCCAGAGCTCCCTGGATGGCCATAGAGATAGAGAGTAAGATGAAACGGAAAAAAGGGGCGTATGACAGATGTCAGGTTGACTACACAAGTGAGAACCAGGCTGGTTCTTCCCTAACTGGACCAGCCATATAAATACTGTGGCTACAAGAGCAGGGCAGAGGCTGGGTATTCTGCGGCGAGTGACTCATCTCCTGACTCCCCAAAGCCTTTCCACCATCTACAAGGCACAAGTCAGGAGTGTGATGGAATACTCTCCACTTGCCTGGATGAGTGCAGCTCCAACAACACTCAAGAAGCTCAACACCATCCAGGACAAAGCAGCCCGCTCGATTGGCACCCCATCCACCACCCTAAACATTCACTCCCTTCACCACTGGCGCACCGTGGCTGCAGTGTGTACCATCCACAGGATGCACTGCAGCAACTCGCCAAGGCTTCTTCGACAGCACCTCCCAAACCCGCGACCTCTACCACCTAGAAGGACAAGGGCAGCAGGCACATGGGAACACCACCACCTGCACATTCCCCTCCAAGTCACACACCATCCCGACTTGGAAATATATCGGCCGTTCCTTCATCGTCGCTGGGTCAAAATCCTGGAACTCCCTTCCTAACAGCACTGTGGGAGAACATTCACCACACGGACTGCAGCGGTTCAAGAAGGCGGCTCACCACCACCTTCTCAAGGGCAATTAGGGATGGGCAATAAATGCCAGCCTCGCCAGCGATGCCCACATCCCATGAACAAATAAAGAAAAAAATATATAGAAAGTTCAGAGGGGAAGTGAAAAAGGAAATAAGAGGGGCAAAGAGAGAGTTTGAGAATAGACTGGCGGCCAACATAAAAGGGAATCCAAAAGTCTTCTATAGGCATGTAAACAGTAAATGGGTAGTAAGAGGAGGGTTGGGGCCGATTAGGGACCATAAAGGAGATCTACTCATGGAGGCAGAGGGCAGGGCCGAGGTACTAAATGAGTACTTTGCATCTGTCTTTACCAAGGAAGAAGATGCTGCCAGAGTCTCAGTAAAGGAAGATATAGTTGAGATAATGGATGGGCTAAAAATTGATAAAGAAGAGATACTAGAAAGGCTAGCTGTACTTAAAGTAGATAAGTCACCCGGTCCAGATGGGATGCATCCTAGGTTGCTGAATGAAGTCAGGGAGGAAATTGCGAAGGTACTGGCCATAATCTTCCAAACATCCTTAGATACAGGGGTGATGCCAGAGGACTGGAGAATTGCAAATGTTACACCCTTGTTCAAAAAAAGGGTGCAATGATAAACCCAGCAACTATAGGCCAGTCAGTTTAACCTCAGTGGTGGGGAAACTTTTAGAAACGATAATCTGGGACAGAATTAACAATCACTAGGACGAGTGTGGATTGATTAGGGAACGCCAGCACGGATTTGTTAAAGGCAAATCGTGTTTAACTAAACTGATTGAGTTTTTGATGAGGTAACAGAGAGGGTCAATGAGGGCAATGCAGTTGATGTGGTGGATATGGACTTTCAAAAAGCATTTGATAAAGTGCCGCATGATAGGCTTATCATCAGGATTGCGGCCCATGGGATAAAGGGGACAGTAGCAACATGGATACAGAATTGGCTATGGGACAGGAAACAGAGAGTAGTGGTGAACGGTTGTTTTTCGGACTGGAGGGAGGTGTACAGTGGTGTTCCCCAGGGGTCAGTGCTGGGACCACTGATTTTCTTGATATATATTAATGACTTGGACTTGGGTGTACAGGGCACAACTTCAAAATTTGCAGATGACACAAAACTTGGAAGAGTAGTAAACAGTGAGGAGGATAGTGATAGACTTCAAGAGGATGTAGACAGGCTGGTGGCATGGGCGGACACGTGGCAGATGAAATTTAACGCAGAAAAATGCGAAGTGATACATTTCGGTTCGAAGAACGAGGAGAGGCAATATAAACTAGAGGGCTCAATTCTAAAAGGGGTACAGGAACAGAGAGATCTCTGTTCCAAGGAGAACAACCCCAGTTTCTCCAGTCTATCAACATAACAAAAGTCCCTCATCCCTGGAATCATTCTAGTAAATCTCTTCTGCACCCTCTCTAAGGGCTTCACATCTTTCCTGAAGTGCGGTGCCCAGAACTGGACACAATACTCCAGTTGTGGCCGAACCAGTGTTTTATAAAGGTTCATCATGACTTCCTTACTTTTGTACTCTGTGCCTCTATTTATAAAGCCCAGGATCCCGTATGCTTTTTTAACCACTTTCTCAACCTGCCCTGCCACCTTCAATGATTTGTGCACATATACCCCCAGATCTCTCTGTTTCTGTACCTTCCAAAGGTAGCCAAGTATAGGACAGGGATAGAGCAGAACCGGGTGGGGTCATGGGAACAGGAGGAGGCCATTCAGCCCTTCAAGCCTGTTCCGCCATTCAATGAGATCATGTTTGATCTGTGACCTAACTCCATAAACCCGCCTTAGCCCCATATCCCTCAATACCTTCGGTTAACAAAAATCTATCAGTCTCAGATTTTAAATCCAACAATTGAGCTAGCATCAACTGCCGTTTGCGGAAGAGAGTTCCAAACTTCTACCACCCTTTGCGTGTAGAAATGTTTCTTAACTTCACTCCTGAAAGTCCTGGCTCTAATTTGAGTCATGACTTGGGGCTTAATTTGTCACGAAACACCAGTCAAACTCTTGAAATGTCAAGTCATAAAAATCGAATTTGACTTATTAAGTCACCTCAAAGTCACCACAACAGTGTCCAGCACAGAAGGAGGCCATTCGGCCCATCGTGTCTGTGCCGGCTCTTTCTAGAGCAATCCCAAACTAATCCCACTGCCCCACTTTCTCCCCATAGCCCTGTATCAATCCCAAACTAATCCCACTGCCCCACTCTCTCCCCATAGCCCTGTATCAATCCCAAACTAATCCCACTGCCCCACTCTCTCCCCATAGCCCTGGATCAATCCCAAACTAATCTCACTGCCCCACTCTCTCCCCATAGCCCTGTATCAATCCCAGACTAATCCCACTGCCCCACTTTCTCCCCATAGTCCTGTATCAATCCCAAACTAATCCCACTGCCCCACACTCTCCCCATAGCCCTGTATCAATCCCAAATTAATCCCACTGCCCCACTCGCTCCCCATTGCCCTGTATCAATCCCCAAACTAATCCCACTGCCCCACTCTCTCCCCATAGCCCTGTATCAATCCCCAAACTAATCCCACTGTCCCACTCTCTCCCCATTGCCCTGTATCAATCCCAAACTAATCCCACTGCCCCGCTCTCTCCCCATAGCCCTGTATCAATCCCAAACTAATCCCACTGCCCCGCTCTCTCCCCATAGCCCTGTATCAATCCCAAACTAATCCCACTGCCCCACTCTCTCCCCATTGCCCTGTATCAATCCCAAATTAATCCCACTGCCCCACTCGCTCCCCATTGCCCTGTATCAATCCCAAACTAATCCCACTGTCCCACTCTCTCCCCATTGCCCTGTATCAATCCCAAACTAATCCCACTGCCCCACTCTCTCCCCATTGCCCTGTATCAATCCCAAACTAATCCCACTGCCCCACTCTCTCCCCATAGCCCTGTATCAATCCCCAAACTAATCCCACTGCCCCACTTTCTCCCCGTAGCCCTGTATCAATCCCCAAACTAATCCCACTGCCCCACTCTCTCCCCATAGCCCTGTATCAATCCCAAACTAATCCCACTGCCCCGCTCTCTCCCCATAGCCCTGTATCAATCCCAAACTAATCCCACTGCCCCACTCTCTCCCCGTAGCCCTGTATCAATCCCCAAACTAATCCCACTGCCCCGCTCTCTCCCCATAGCCCTGTATCAATCCCAAACTAATCCCACTGCCCCACTCTCTCCCCGTAGCCCTGTATCTTCCTCTGCTTCAAATGCTTGTTCCATTTTCCAATTAATAAATACAATGCCCTCTGCTTCAACCACTCCCAGCGGCAAATTAGCCCACTCTGAGTGATGAAACTTTTCTGAACCTCTCTCCTCACTCTCTCAGTGACCATTTTAAACTCACGATCCCTCTCATTACCAACTCTTCAACCAGAGGAAATGGCCTTTCCCTATTCACTGCATCAAAACTCTTTGTAATTTAAATAAACTCGACTCAATCTCCTCTTAGCCTGATCTGCTCCAGTGGAGATAGCCCCGGTGTCTCGAGGCTGCCCTCATCTCCTGCGGCCCTGGTGACAGGATGGAGTTAGGGGGCTGCCAACCCTCCAGGATTGTCCCTGGAGTCTCCAGGAATTAAAAACTAATCTTCAGGGCACTGCTGCGAGCAAATCCTGGGGGAAAAGTCATGAAAACATTTCCCTTGAACATTTTTGACTGTTGGTTATAAAGGTATTGGCGATGGGGGGAAAAAGTCTGATAGGCCGTCAAGAATCACCCAATGGGGCAATGAAGAGTCATTCCGCTTTTCCAATTGGCCGTGGGGAAGGCGGGGCAACGCCATGATGGACATGTTGGCGGGAGTGTGGGGGGGCAGGGCCAGTTGGAGGTCCAGGCAGAGTTGGCAACCCCTGGGGGGGGCGAGTGCGGCTGGCCGGAAAGCCCTTCGACATCACGCCTCGCAGCTCGTGAAAACCCGGACAAAAATGGGGCTTAAACACGAGGATTTACGGCCTTGTTGACGGTGGGACAATGCATTGAGAAATTCGAGGCAGTACAATGGCCTATTCATGTGCAATTATACATCAACTTACTCCCCCCTCTTGTTGAATGGGGCCTTGGTACGAACACATTCGCAGAGGCCTTTGTTGGGTGATTAATGGCGCAGGGCAAAGGTCAAAGGGGCGAGGGGTCAGCTAATCCTGCGTTTATACAGGGCCTACGAGCTGTCAGCTGAATCCAAATTCGGCTTTGACTTACATTATTCAGAAATCAGGAACCTTTTGACTGATTTCTTAACCTTAATCTGGCTAAGCAAATAATATGTCAACTGTGTTGGTTCAGCTTGTGTTGAAGAGCGAGCGTTTCTCAGAAGGGCCTCTCTTTATCTAATTCAAAGTGTTTAAAGTGATTATGTTAGAGCAGACACTGCAAAAACAGGTCAAGTTTAGTCCTTGGGCCTGTGCTGAGTTAGGTATTCACAGGCTCGGGGCTGGAAACAAGGAACGCTGGGCGCAAATTCTGACCAGGATTCCCACTGCTGATCCACAGTCCATATTACCTCCCTTCTGTAAAATAGAACTGTTGAAGTTACAGCACAGAGGGAGGCTATTCGGCCCGTCGTTACGGTGCTGGCTTTTTGCGAAGGCAATCCCAAACTAATCCCACTGCCCCGCTCTCTCCCCATAGCCCTGTATCAATCCCCAAACTAATCCCACTGCCCCGCTCTCTCCCCATAGCCCTGTATCAATCCCCAAACTAATCCCACTGCCCCGCTCTCTCCCCATAGTCCTGTATCAATCCCAAACTAATCCCACTGCCCCACTCTCTCCCCATAGCCCTGTAACAATCCCAAACTAATCCCACTGCCCCACTCTCTCCCCATAGCCCTGTATCAATCCCCAAACTAATCCCACTGCCCCGCTCTCTCCCCATAGCCCTGTATCAATCCCAAACTAATCCCACTGCCCCACTCTCTCCCCATAGCCCTGTATCAATCCCCAAACTAATCCCACTGCCCCACTCTCTCCCCATAGCCCTGTATCAATCCCAAACTAATCCCACTGCCCCGCTCTCTCCCCATAGTCCTGTATCAATCCCAAACTAATCCCACTGCCCCACTCTCTCCCCATAGCCCTGTATCAATCCCCAAACTAATCCCACTGCCCCACTCTCTCCCCATAGCCCTGTATCAATCCCAAACTAATCGCACTGCCCCGCTCTCTCCCCATAGCCTTGTATCAATCCAAAACTAATCCCACTGCCCCACTCTCTCCCCATAGCCCTGTATCAATCCCAAACTAATCCCACTGCCCCACTCTCTCCCCATAGCCCTGTATCAATCCCAAACTAATCCCACTGCCCCACTCTCTCCCCATAGCCCTGTATCAATCCCAAACTAACCCCACTGCCCCACTCTCTCCCCATAGCCCTGTATCAATCCAAAACCAATCCCACTGCCCCACTCTCTCCCCATAGCCCTGTATCAATCCCCAAACTAATCCCACTGCCCCACTCTCTCCCCATAGCCCTGTATCAATCCCAAACTAATCCCACTGCCCCACTCTCTCCCCATAGCCCTGTATCAATCCCAAACTAATCCCACTGCCCCACTCTCTCCCCATAGCCCTGTGTTAATCCCAAACTAATCCCACTGCCCCACTCTCTCCCCATAGCCCTGTATCAATCCCAAACTAATCCCACTGCCCCACTCTCTCCCCCATAGCCCTGTGTTAATCCCAAACTGATCCCATGAGCTGGCCATTTTACACCTCAAACCTGTTCATTTTGATCTGTATCCCAACTCCTTTGCTCCATATCTCCTGATACCCTTAACCCAACAAAAATATTTCCATCTCAGTCTTGAAAGCTCCAATTACCCCCCTAGCATTCACTGCCTTTCGTGGGGAGAGACTCCCTTATTTCCACCCCCCTTCCTGTTTTCCTGAACGGCCTGGCTCTAATTTTAAGATTCTGCCCCCTTGTTCTGGACTCCCCCCACCAGAGGAAATAGTTTCTCTCTATCGACCCTATCAAATCCTTTAATCATCTTAAACACCTCGATTAGATCACCCCTTAATCTTCTACACTCGAATGAGTATCTGCGTCTCTCATTATCTCTGTGTCTCTCTGACTGCGATGGTTTAAAATACCATCTCCCCAGACACTTCGATTAGGAATTCATTTAGATGGTTAGAGACTTTGGACAATTGTATTAAAAGTGAACAAAGCTCCAGGGGTAGAAATTGATTAAGAAAAGCAGTCATTTGGACAATTGGAGAATTATTCCGGAACAGGGCACGTGATAGGATGAAACCCTTCCACTTTACATCGTCTTAATTGATTCGCTGACATCTCCAGACTTCACGACATCCCAAATATCCCCCTCCCCCTCCTTATCCTCCCTCTCCCCTCCTCCCTCTCCCCTCCTCTCTCTCCCCTCCTCCCTCTCCCCTCTCCTCCTCTCCTCCCTCTCCCTCTCCCCTCCTCTCTCTCCCCACTCCTCCTCTCCTCCCTCTCCCTCTCCCCTCCTCCCGCTCCTCCTCCTCCCTCCTCTCCTCCCTCTCCCCTCCTCCCTCTCCCCTCCTCCCTTTCCCCTCCTCTCTCTCTCCTCTCCTCCTCTCCTCCCTCTCCCTCTCCCCTCCTCCCACTCCCCCTCCTCCATCCTCTCCTCCCTCTCCTCATCCTCCCTCTCCCGTCCTCCTTCTCTCCTCCTCCCCCTCTCCCCTACTCCCTCTCCTCTCCTCCCTCTCCCCCTCCTCCCTCTCCCGTCCTCCCTCTCCCCTCCCCTCTCCCTTCCTCCCGCTCTTCCCCCTCCCTCTCCCCTCCTCCCTCTCTCCTCCTCCTCTCTCCACTCCTCCTTCTCCCCTCCTCCCTCTCCTCCTCCTCCCTCTCCCTTCCTCCCTCTCCTCCGCCTCCCTCTCCCCTCCTCCCTCTCCCCTCCTCCTCATCCCCCTCACCCTCCCCCTCATCCTTCCCTCCTCCCCTCCCCTCCTCATCCTCCCCTCCTCCTCCCTCTCCTCATCTTTCTCCTCCTCCCTCTCCCCTGAAATTAACGTACTTAAGTCAGAAACCAGAATCTTAAACTTAAATAAAGCTAATTACAAAGGTACAAGGGGCAAATTGTTAATGGTAGATTGGGAAATTAAATTAAAGGATGTGACAGTTGAAAAGCAATGACAAACATTTAAAGAAATATTTCAATATTCTCAACAAATATACATTCCATTAAGAAATAAAAACTCCACAGGAAGAGTGATCTACACGTGGATAACTGAAGGAGTTAAGGAGAGTATTGGATTGACAGAAGAGATCTATAATGTTGCCAAGAAGAGTAATAAGTCTGGGGATTGGGAGAGTTTTAGAAACCAAAGGACAACCAAAAAATTGATGATAAGGGAGAAAATAGAATATGAAAGTAAACTAGCAAGAAATATAAAAACGGATTGCAAGAGCTTCGACAAGTATGTAAAAAGGAAGAGAATAGCAAAAGTAAACGTTGGTCCCTTAGAGGCTGAGACAGGAGAAATTATAATGGGGAATCAGGAAATGGCAGATGCGTTAAACAAATATTTTGTATCTGTCTTCACAGTAGAAGACACAAAAAGCATACCAGAAATAGTGGGGAACCAAGGGGTAAATGAAAGTGAGGAACTCCAAACAATATCACTAGAGAAAAAGTAATGGGACTAAAAGCCGGCAAATCCCCTGGACCTGATGGCCTACATCCGAGGGTTCTAAAAGAGGTGGCTGCAGAGATAGTGGATGCATTGGTTATGATTTTCCAAAATTCTCTAGATTCTGGACTGGTACCAGTGGAATGGAAGGTAGCAAATGTAACCCCGCTATTCAAGAAGGGAGGGAGAGAGAAAACAGGGAACTACAGACCAGTTAGCCTGACATTGGTCGTTGGGAAAATGCTGGAATCCATTATTAAGGAAGTGGTAACAGGGCACTTAGAAAATCATAATATGATTAGACAGAGTCAACATGGTTTTATGAAAGGGAAATCGTGTTTGATAAATTTATTAGAGTTTTTTGAGGATGTAACGAGCAGGGTAGATAAAGGGGAACCAGTGGATGTCGTATATTTGGATTTTCAAAAGGCATTCGATAAGGTGCCACATCAAAGGTTGTTGCACAAAGTAAGGGCTCATGGGATTGGGGGTAATATATTAGCATCGACAGAGGATTGGTTAAAGGACAGAAAACAGAGAGTAGGGATAAACGGGCGATTCTCAGGTTGGCAGGCTGTAACTAGTGGGGTGCTGCAAGGATTGGTGCTTGGGCCTCGGCTATTTACAATCTATATTAATGAAGGGACCGAGTGTAATGTATCCAAGTTTGCTGACGATACAAAGCTAGGTGGGAAAGTAAGCTGTGAGGAAGACACAAAGAGTCTGCAAAGGAACATAGACAGGTTAAGTGAGTGGGCAAGAAGGTGGCAGATGGAGTATAATGTGGGGAAATGTGAGGTTATTCACTTTGGTAGGAAGAATAGAAAAACAGAATATTTTTTAAATGATGAGAAACTATTAATTGTTGATGTTCAGAGACTTGGGTGACCTCGTACAAGAAACACAAAAAGTTAGCATGCAGGCAATTAGGAAGGCAAATGGTATGTTGGCCTTTATTGCAAGGGGGTTGGAGTACAAGAGTAAGGAAGTCTTGCTGCAATTATACAGGGCTTTGGTGAGACCTCACCTGGAGTACTGTGTACAGTTTTGGTCTCCTTATCTAAGGAAGGATATACTTGCCTTAGAGGCGGTGCAACGAAGGTTCACTAGATTGATTCCTGGGATGAGAGGGTTGTCCTATGAGGAGAGATTGAGTAGAATGGGCCCATACTCTCTGGAGTTTAGAAGAATGAGAGGTGATCTCATTGAAACATCTAAGACTCTGAGGGGGCTTGACAGGGTAGATGCTGAGAGGTTGTTTCCCCCTGGCTGGAGAGTCCAGAACTAGGGGACATAGTCTCAGGATAAGGGATCGGCCATTCAAGACTGAGATGAGGAGGAATTTCTTCACTCAGAGAGTTGTGTATCTTTGGAATTCTCTACCCCAGAGATGGATGCTCAGTCATTGAGTATATTCAAGGCTGAGATGGATAGATTTTTGGACTCTAAGGGAATCAAGGGATATGGGGATCGGGCGGGAAAGTGGAGTTGAGGTAGAAGATCAGCCATGATCTGATTGAATGGCGGAGCAGGTTCGAGGGGCCGAATGGCCTACTCCTGCTCCTATTTCTTATGTTCTTATATTCCCCCTCCCCTCCCGCCTCCCGTCCCCCACCTACCCCTCTCCTCCTCCTCCCCTCCCACTGATCCTCCTCCTCCTCTCCACCCTCTCACCTTCCTCCACTCCCCACCTCCCTCCTCGCCTCCCCCTCTGCCACCTGGGACCATGGAACCATAGGAAAGATACAGCACGGAAGGGGGCCATTCGGTCCATCGTGTCCATGCCGGCTACCTACCCCTCTCCCTCCCCCACCTCCCCCCTCCAACTCCTCAAATGAGCCAGGGTGATGGAGGGCAACCATGCTACTTGTACCTCGGCGTGGAGATAAGCCGCAGACAGTGAGAACCCTCACTTATTTCTTCTCTTGCCCACCCGCCCACGGCACTGAGGCCAATATCACTGAAACCCCTTGGGCTGAGGTTCGTTCACTCTGGGTGGCTCGGTTGCAGACCAGGAAAGCTCTGAGACATTGGGCGGGGATCGACGTCTCTGATCGAGGGACCCCCCCCCCCCCCCGTTGCGAGGGGCTGAGGAGTTGGGCTGTGCGGAGGAGAGGGGGCAAGTTGGGCCCCTAAAAGTCAAAATCTGGAAAGGTTTATAGACAAGAGAGGGTACCGCACTCGTGTCCTGTTCATTATGCAATCTCGGCGTCCTATTTGACCCTGAGATGAGCTTCTGACCCCACATCCGCTCCATCACCAAGACCGCCTACTTCCACCTCTGTAACATCGCCCGTCTCCGCCCCCTGCCTCAGCTCATCCGCTGCTGAAACCCTCATCCATGCTTTCGTTATTTTTATTATTCGTTCATGGGATGTGGGCGTCGCTGGTGAGGCCGGCATTTATTGCCCATCCCTAATTGCCCTTGAGAAGGTGGTGGTGAGCCGCCTTCTTGAACCGCTGCAGTCCGTGTGGTGAAGGATCTCCCAGTGCTGTTAGGAAGGGAGTTCCAGGATTTTGACCCAGCGACGATGAAGGAACGGCCGAGATATTTCCAAGTCGGGATGGTGTGTGACTTGGAGGGGAACGTGCAGGTGGTGTTGTTCCCATGTGCCTGCTGCCCTTGTCCTTCTAGGTGGTAGAGGTCGCGGGTTTGGGAGGTGCTGTCGAAGAAGCCTTGGCGAGTTGCTGCAGTGCATCCTGTGGATGGTCCACACTGCAGCCACGGTGCGCTGGTGGTGAAGGGAGTGAATGTTTAGGGTGGTGGATGGGGTGCCAATCAAGCAGGCTGCTTTGTCCTGGATGGTATCGAGCTTCTTGAGTATTGGAGCTGCACTCGTCCAGGCAAGTGGAGAGTATTCCATCACACTCCTGACTTGTGCCTTGTAGATGGTGGAAAGGCTTTGGGGAGTCAGGAGGTGAGTCACTCGCCGCAGGATACCCAGCCTCTGACCTGCTCTTGTAGCCACAGTATTTATATGGCTGGTCCAGTTAAGTTTCTGGTCAATGGTGACCCCCAGGATGTTGACGGTGGGGGATTCGGCGATGGTAATGCCATTGAATTTCAAGGGGAGATGGTTAGACTCTCTCTTGTTGGAGATGGTCATTGCCTGGCACTTATCTGGCGCGAATGTTACTTGCCACTTATGAGCCCAAGCCTGGATGTTGTCCAGGTCTTGCTGCATGCGGGCTCGGACTGCTTCATTATTTGAGGGGTTGCGAATGGAACTGAACACTGTGCAATCATCAGCGAACATCCCCATTTCTGACCTTATGATGGAGGGAAGGTCATTGATGAAGCAGCTGAAGATGGTTGGGCCGAGGACACTGCCCTGAGGAACTCCTGCACCGATGTCCTGGGGCCGAGATGATTGGCCTCCAACAACCACTACCATCTTCCTTTGTGCTAGGTATGACTCCAACCACTGGAGAGTTTTCTCCCTGATTCCCATTGACTTCAATTTTACTGGGGCTCCTTGGTGCCACACTTGGTCAAATGCTGCCTTGATGTCAAGGGCAGTCACTCTCACCTCACCTCTGGAACTCAGCTCTTTTGTCCATGTTTGGACCAAGGCTGTAATGAGGTCTGGAGCCGAGTGGTCCTGGCGGAACCCAAACTGAGCATCGGTGAGCAGGTTATTGGTGAGTAAGTGCCACTTGATAGCACTGTCGACGACACCTTCCATCACTTTGCTGATGATTGAGAGTAGACTGATGGGGCGGTAATTGGCCGGATTGGATTTGTCCTGCTTTTTGTGGACAGGACATACCTGGGCAATTTTCCACATTGTCGGATAGATGCCAGTGTTGTAGCTGTACTGGAACAGCTTGGCGAGAGGCGCAGCTAGTTCTGGAGCACAAGTCTTCAGCACTACAGCCGGGATGTTGTCGGGTCCCGTAGCCTTTGCTGTATCCAGTGCACTCAGCCGTTTCTTGATATCACGTGGAGTATTATCTCCAGACTGTTCTATTCCAACACTCTCCTGGCCGGCCTCCCATCTTCCACCCTCTGTAAACTTGAGCTCATCCAAAACTCTGCTGCCCCCGTATCCTAACTCAAACCGAGTCCCGTTCACCCATCACCCCCCCTGTGCTCGCTGACCTACATTGGCTCCCAGTCCGGCAACGCCTCGATTTTAAAATTCTCATCCTTGTTTTCAAATCCCTCCATGGCCCTCGCCCCCCCCTCCCTATGTCTGTAACCTCCTCCAGCCCTACAACCCTCCGAGATCTCTGCGCTCCTCCAATTCTGGCCTCTTGCGCATCCCCGATTTCCATCGCTCCACCATTGGCGGCCGTGCCTTCAGCTGCCTGGGCCCTAAGCTCTGGAATTCCCTCCCTAAACCTCTCCGCCTCTCTCTCCTCCTTTAAGACGCTCCATAAAACCTACCTCTTTGACCGAGCTTTTGGTCACCTGTCCTAATATCTCCTTATATCGGTGTCAATGTTTTGTCTAATTTTCGCTCCTGTGAAGCGCCTAGGGGGACATTTTACTACGTTAAGGGCGCTATATAAATGCAGGTTGGTATTAGACACACTGTAGTCTGTATATAAATGTGTCCGGAGTTTGGAACAAAGTGAAGATCTAATGTCATATTTGGTTCATTACAAGGCCTAGGGCCTATACTGCAGCATCCACCAAGGTAGTAGTGATTAATTTTTTTTTTATTCGTTCATGGGATGTGGGCGTCGCTGGCGAGGCCGGCATTTATTGCCCATCCCTAATTGCTCCTTGAGAAGGTGGTGGTGAGCCGCCATCTTGAACCGCTGCAGTCCGTGTGGTGAAGGTTCTCCCACAGTGCTGTTAGGAAGGGAGTTCCAGGATTTTGACCCAGCGACGATGAAGGAACGGCCGATATATTTCCAAGTCGGGATGGTGTGTGACTTGGAGGGGAACGTGCAGGTGGTGTTGTTCCCATGTGCCTGCTGCCCTTGTCCTTCTAGGTGGTAGAGGTCGCGGGTTTGGGAGGTGCTGTCGAAGAAGCCTTGGCGAGTTGCTGCAGTGCATCCTGTGGATGGTGCACACTGCAGCCACTGTGCGCCGGTGGTGAAGGGAGTGAATGTTTCAGGTGGTGGATGGGGTGCCAATCAAGTGGGCTGCTTTGCCCTGGATGTTGTCGAGCTTCTTGAGTGTTGTTGGAGCTGCACTCATCCAGGCAAGTGGAGAGTATTCCATCACACTCCTCACTTGCGCCTTGCAGATGGTGGAAAGGCTTTGGGGAGTCAGGAGATGAGTCACTCGCCGCAGAATACCCAGCCTCTGACCTGCTCTTGTAGCCACAGTATTTATATGGCTGGTCCAGTTAAGTTTGGCACAAAGTTTGGGCTTTAGGCTGGAGGTGGACGAAAACAGTGATTTAGATACGATGCACAGAGACGGAGGAGCGTCGAGCATGGGGGATTTGGAGCCCTGGAGTAGAACGAGCGGAAAGCTCTCTGACCACGGTGGGAGCCATGAGACAGGGAGAGACAAGAATGTTTGAGGTGGAGCGAACGAAAGAAAGAACTTGCCTTTCTGTTGCGCCTTTCACCACCTCAGGACGTCCCAAAGCGCTTTGCAGCCAATGAAGTACTTTTTGAAGTGTAGTCACTGTTGTTATGTAGGAAACACGGCAGCCAATTTTGCGCACAGCAAGATCCCGCAAACAGCAATGTGATAATGACCAGATCATCTGATTTTTAGTGATGTTGGTTGAGGGATAAATATTGGCCCAAGACACCGGGGAGAACTCCCCCCTGCTCTTCTTCCAATAGTGGCCGTGGGATCTTTTACGTCCACCTGAGAGGGGCAGACGGGGCCCTCGGTTTAATGTCTCATCTGAAAGACGGCACCTCCGACAGTGTGGCGCTCCCTCAGTACCGGGCACCGGGAGAGTCGGCCTGGATTTTGTGCTGAAGTCTCTGGAGTGGGGGCTCGAACCCACGACCTTCTGACTCAGAGGCGAGAGAGAGAGAGAGACCCACTGAGCCATGCCGACACCAGTCTAGAGAGAGAAGGGTTGTTCGATCTGCTGCATAAGTTAATCCAGTGCGACTTCGTAAAGCAAACAGCCAAACTGAACTTAGCTAACGTCCTGAGGCAGACAGTAATGATCCAAATGAACTTTCGATTGGTAAACAAAGCAGGTTGTTCAATTTTTGTGGCAATAATCAGATTGAAGGAAGTGCATTTGATGCAAGCTTAATTGAAATGCTGTCAGGGATTTAATCGATGAGGTCTCTGAATTAAAACAACTGGTTTAACCCCTCTCCCCACTTGTCCCTCGGCTCACTGGTCCTTTTTTTTTCATTCGTTCACGGGATGTGGGCGTCGCTGGCGAGGCCGGCATTTATTGCCCATCCCTAATTGCCCTTGAGAAGGTGGTGGTGAGCCGCCTTCTTGAACCGCTGCAGTCCGTGTGGTGAAGGTTCTCCCACAGTGCTGTTAGGAAGGGAGTTCCAGGATTTTGACCCAGCGAAGATGAAGGAACGGCCGATATATTTCCAAGTCGGGATGGTGTGTGACTCGGAGGGGAACGTGCAGGTGGTGTTGTTCCCATGTACCTGCTGCCCTTGTCCTTCTAGGTGGTAGAGGTCGCGGGTTTGGGAGGTGCTGTCAAAGAAGCCTTGGCGAGTTGCTGCAGTGCATCCTGTGGATGGTGCACACTGCAGCCACAGTGCGCCGGTGGTGAAGGGAGTGAATGTTTAGGGTGGTGGATGGGGTGCCAATCAAGCGGGCTGCTTTATCCTGGATGGTGTCGAGCTTCTTGAGTGTTGTTGGAGCTGCACTCATCCAGGCAAGTGGGGAGTATTCCATCACACTCCTGACTTGTGCCTTGTAGATGGTGGAAAGGCTTTGGGGAGTCAGGAGGTGAGTCACTCGCCGCAGAATACCCAGCCTCTGACCTGCTCTCGTAGCCACAGTATTTATATGGCTGGTCCAGTTAAGTTTCTGGTCAATGGTGACCCCCAGGATGTTGATGGTGGGGGATTCGGCGATGGTAATGCCGTTGAATGTCAAGGGGAGGTGGTTAGACTCTCTTGTTGGAGATGGTCATTGCCTGGCACTTGTCTGGCGCGAATGTTACTGAGACACATGGACCAGGAAGGTCTCCCAGTTCCGATCCGCAATGAGTAACCCGCTCTCACTACTGCAGGCCGGGAATGCTCAGCTTGCCAACTCTGGTTGGACTTAGTCCTGGAGGTTTCATCACATGACCTCTCGTCACCACCGGCCCCGCCCCCCCCAACGTTCTCCTCCATTGGCCGCCCGACACGCCCATCCTCGCGGAGCCCCGCCTTCCCCACGGCCAATCGGAAAGCGAATGGACTTCATTACCTGATTGGACGACTGTCAGTCAACCCGACCTTTTACCCACATGTCCGATATTTTATACCAAATCGACCAAAGTGTCCAAAGAAGATGGAAAGCAAGAAACATTTTATTAACGTCCCCTCTATGACTTCCCCCACCCCTCCCACCCTGGGATTTGCTCGCTGCTGTGACCTGGAGATTAATTTTCAATTCCTGGAGACTCCAGGGCCAATCCTGGAGAGTTGGGAACCCACTAAGTAGGGGGGCAGGGGACTTTCCTCAAAACTCTTGCCCGAAATCTCCACCATTTGATTCATTGGACCACTCCTTCTTTCGAAAGAACATGCTTCAGAATACTTGAGAGGAAACATGGAAACATCACAGGTTCTTCTAACACCAATCTGCATTTATATAGCGCCTTTAACATCCCAGAGCGCCTCACAGGAGCGATTATTCAAACAAAATTCGACACCAAGCCACATAAGGATATATTAGGACAGGTGACCAAAAGCTTGGTCAAAGAGGGAGGTTTTAAGGAGAGTCTTAAAGGAGGAGAGAAGGAGGGGAGAGAGAGAGAGAGAGAGAGGGAGGAGAGAGCGAGAAGAGAGGAGGGAGAGAGGGAGAGAGAGGTGAGTGAGGAGAGGGAGAAGGAGAGGAGAGGTGAGTGAGGGAGAAGAGAGGAGAGGTGAGCGAGGGAGAGGAGAGGTGAGCGAGGGAGAGGAGAGGTGAGCGAGGGAGAGGAGAGGTGAGCAAGGGAGAGGAGAGGTGAGTGAGGGAGAGGAGAGGTGAGTGAGAGAGAAGGAGAGGAGAGGAGAACATGGGAGAGGAGAGGTGAGTGAGGGAGAGGAGAGGTGAGCGAGGGAGGGAGAGGAGAGGTGAGTGAGGGAGAAGGAGAGGAGAGGAGAGCGAGGGAAAGGAGAGGTGAGTTGAGGGAGAAGGAGAGGAGTGTGAGGGAGAAGGAGAGGAGAGGAGAACGTGGGAGAGGAGAGTTGTGAGCGAGGAGAGAGGAGAGTGAGGGAGAGGTGAGTGAGTGAGGGAGAGAGGAGAGTGAGGGAGAGGTGAGTGAGGGAGAGGTGAGGAGAGGGCGAAAAACTGAAAAGGGGGGATTTAAAAAAGAAACTGAATGAAAAAGAGGCCCTGAGTCTCAGTGGTAAACAATTTTACAACACCAAGTTATAGTCCAGCAATTTTATTTTAAATTCACAAGCTTTCGGAGGCTTCCTCCTTCCTCAGGTGAACGAAATGAAAACCTCGAAATGAATCGCATTTATAATTCACCAGAACAATGCTTGGTGAGTACAGACAGTTTTTTCAACTGCCCGTTGCCAAGGCAATCAGTGTGCAGACAGACAGGTGTTACTGCAAGGTCTCAGAATATACAAATCACCAAAAAAAACAACAAACAAAAAAAAACAGAGATAGAGAGGTAGAAACATAGAAAAGACAGCAACTGACCCGTTATATTAAAAACAGATAACATTTGTTCGCTGGTGGGGTAACGTGTAGCGTGACATGAACCCAAGATCCGGTTGAGGCCGTCCTCATGGGTGCGGAACTTGGCTATCAATTTCTGCTCGACGATTTTGCGTTGTCGTGTGTCTCGAAGCCGCCTTGGAGTACGCTTACCCGAAGGTCGGTGGATGAATGTCCATGACTGCTGAAGTGTTCCCCGACTGGAGGGAACCCTCCTGTTTGGCGATTGTTGCGCGGTGTCCGTTCATCCGTTGTCGCAGCGTCTGCAATGGTCAGCATGGTACATTGGCGAGACCATGCAGACGCTGCGACAACGGATGACGGACACCGCGCAACAATCGCCAAACAGGAGGGTTCCCTCCCAGTCGGGGAACACTTCAGCAGTCATGGGACATTCATCCACCGACCTTCGGGTAAGCGTACTCCAAGGCGGCTTCGAGACACACGACAACGCAAAATCGTCGAGGCAGAAATTGATAGCCAAGTTCCGCACCCATGAGGACGGCCTCAACCGGGATCTTGGGTTCATGTCACGCTACACGTTACCCCACCAGCGAACAAATGTTATCTGTCTTTAATATAACGGGTCAGTTGCTGTCTTTTCTATGTTTCTACCTCTCTATCTCTGTTTTTTTTTTGTTGTGTTTTTTTTGGTGATTTGTATATTCTGAGACCTTGCAGGTAACACCTGTCTGTCTGCACACTGATTGCCTTGGCAACGGGCAGTTGAAAAAACTGTCTGTAATCACAAGCATTGTTCTGTGAATTATAAATGTGATTTCATTTCGAGGATTTCATTTCGTTCACCTGAGGAAGGAGGAAGCCTCCGAAAGCTTGTGAATTTAAAATAAAATTGCTGGACTATAACTTGGTGTTGTAAAATTGTTTACAATGTCAACCCCAGTCCATCACCGGCATCTCCACATCATGAGTCTCAGTGAGTCGCGAAGCCAGTGACACAGCCTCGCTCCCAGTTGCTGGGACTGGGATTGTGAAGGGAATGTGATGCAGATTGCGACAGTTATGGATCAGTCTCTGCAGGAGGCCGATGTAGATTCACTGCTGGTGTGATGTGTGGAATCGGCCATCAGTGTGATTCTCCCAGTGTGTGAACAGTGAGATCTCAAATAAGATCTGTCCTTAATCCCTCATTAGTACCATGTAATTAACAAGCACACTGAAAATAGCGCAGTCTCTCTCTCTCTCTGTCCCTCCCTCTCTCTCTTGTCCCTCTCTCTCTCTGTCCCTCCCTCTCTCTCTCTGTCCCTCTCTCTCTGTCCCTCTCTCTCTCTCTGTCCCTCTCTCTCTGTCCCTCTCTCTCTCTGTCCCTCTCTCTCTCTCTGTCCCTCTCCGCTCTGTCTCTCTCTCGCTCTGTCTCTCTCTCTCTCTGTCCCTTTCTCTCTCTGTCTCTCTCTCTCTCTCTCTGTCTCTCTCTCTGTACCTCTCTCTGTCTCTCTCTTTCGCTCTGTCCCTCTCGCTCTCTCTGTCCCCCTCTCTCTCTCTCTCTGTCCCTCTCTCTCTCTCTCTCTGTCCTCTCTCTCTCTCTGTCCCTCTCTCTCTGTCTTTCTCTCTTTCGCTCTTTTTCTCTTGCTCTCTCTCAGTCCCCCCCCCTCTCTCTCTCTGTCCCTCCCTCTCTCTCTCTCTCTCTGTCCCCCTCTCCTCTCTCCCTCCCTCTCTCTCTCTCTCTGTCCCCCCTCTCTCTCTCTCTCTCTCTGTCCCTCTCTCTCTCTCTCTGTCCCTCCCTCTCTCTCTCTCTCTCTCTGTCCCCCTCTCTCTCTCCCTCCCTCTCTCTCTCTCTCTCTCCCTCCCTCTCTCTCTCTCTCTCTCTCTCTGTCCCCCTCTCTCTCTCTCTCTCTGTCCCTCTCTCTCTCTCTGTCCCTCTCTCTCTCTCTCTCTGCGTGCCTGGTCGTGAGACTCAATATATTAAAAGAATTGATTGAAAATGAATGAATATGCACATCTAGAAATGAGGGGGACGGGGAGACAGCACAAGAACAGGGAATATTAAACACAGGATTATAGGAACATAGAAGAAACACAAAGACATTGGAACTGAGACAATTAGATCATGGCTGATCTGTATCTTAATCCCATCTCCCCGCCTTGGTTCTGCAACCCTTAATACCCAGAAAAAATCTATCAATCTCAGTTTTGACATTTTCCAATTGACCCCCAGTCTCAACAGTTTTTTTGGGGGGAGAGAGTTCCAGATTCCCACTCCCCTTTGTGTGAGGAAGTGCTTCCTGACATCACCCCTGAACGGCCTGGCTCTAATTTTAAGGTTCTGCCCCCTTGTTCTGGACTCCCCCACCAGAGGAAATAGTTTCTCTCTATCGACCCCATCAAATCCTTTAATCATCTCAAACACCTCAATTAGTGTTCGAGTGACTCACTGAGACAGACCCACACGCAGTCGAATAGCCCACTCTCGACGTTGGGGAAGTTGAGAGGGGCAGTGTGTAAAGATAATTCAACCCCAGCAATAGAAAGAGTGAGGCAAGAACATTTGTGAGAGAGAGAGAGATGGGGAGAGACAGGGAATGGGAGAGAGAAAAAAAGAGAGAGAGAAAGAACGAGAGAGAGAGGGAGAGATTGCTGGCGAGACGTGGGAGATATCCTCGAGCCTTTGCCGTGACTCAGTGGGTCTCTCTCTCTCTCTCTCGCCTCTGATTCAGAAGGTCGTGGGTTCGAGCCCCACTCCAGAGACTTGAGCCCCATAATCCAGGCCGACACTCCCAGCGCCAGTACTGAGGGAGTGCCGCACTGTCGGAGGTGCCGTCTTTCGGATGAGACGTTAAACCGAGGGCCCCGTCTGCCCCTCTCAGGTGGACGTAAAAGATCCCACGGCCGCTATTGGAAGAAGAGCAGGGGGGAGTTCACCCCGGTGTCCTGGGGCCGATATTTATCCCTCGACCAACATCACTAAAAAACAGATGATTTGGTCATTGCTGTTTGTGGGATCTTGCTGTGCGCAAATTGGCTGCTGCGTTTCCTGCATCACAACAGTGACCACACTTCAAAAGTACTTCATTGGCTGTAAAGTGTTTTGGGACGTCCTGAGGTCATGAAAGACGCCGTAGAAATGCAAGTTCTTTCGTTCCTCGACAGAGAGACAATCACGGCCACCATCAGGTCCCTCTCAGGCAGACGCAGAGGAGAATTTGTAATGAAATATAACCCGCCAATGGGAGAGAGATGGAGAGACGGAGAAAGAGAGA